>NW_028301577.1:13717500-13845000 GCF_042242905.1 Orbicella faveolata | reverse complement strand
AACTTTAAAATGGCATCATGTTTGGATATCAAAAAAATTGCTATAGAATAAACATAGAAGGCAGGATACAAATTTATTACAAACTTTCCTTCTCCTTTAAAAAGAACGTTTGGCGACAAAAAGCATTTGTAGCTACTGAAAAGAAGTATTTAACACTGTTATTTTCGAATGCAACTTTCACTGGCACTCATCTTCATCTTCGCTGTCTTCGAGTTCTTCGTCGCCGCTTGTGCTGCTATGGGAGTCTCTTTCACCAATGCTGCAAGAAGCAGCAATGCTTTCCGTCAGAGTGTACTCTTCAGGGTACATGAGGGTGTAAACATAATCTCTGACTTCCTGCTCAAGGTTTGTGGTGATTCTGCTTCTTGCAGCATTGGTAAAATAATTCCCTTCCAAGAGCTGTGCGATGTATGGCCCATCTCTTCTAAATAACGACGTGGCAACATCCTCAACTTTAATACACTCTTCCGGGACGGCCGTTCTAGGAGGGCACACAAGGCATTGTGGAAGATCATTTCCTAGCGGGTTTCCAACACAGATTCCTTAAACTCGTTGGACGTTGTTTTCAGTCCGCTTCCTCTTTCTTTCATTTGACTTTCTGCGGTTTTCTTTTTTCCTTCTCCTTTTGTTGATGTGCTGTTTGAGTATGCTCTTGAATATGCTGTTATAATTGCTCTTCTTATTTTCTAGTGCTTCCATGTCCTGCGTGACCGTCGTAAACTTAGCTTCTATACATTTGATCTGTTTTACATTAAAACTGTGGGCAAATTCTTCGCAAGCCCATTGGACTGAAAGAGTGTGGAATCGTGTTCCTTTACATCTTTCAATATGACATTCAACTTTTCCACCATTGCTCTGTGCTCTTTGATGGAGAAGTTCAGTTTTCTTCCATCACTGGGCTTCAACTGGTACCCTGGCATGGAAAACTCACTCGCCCTTTCTGAACAGCCATCCGCACTTAGAAAGATTGCTTCTTTTGCTTGTAAGATGTCAAACTGCCTGGATCGTTCAGCTGTAAACCTTTTCTTATACGACTCGTCGCTTTCGCCATTATTGCGCATTTTGGAGTGAGCCTCTTTCATGATGCTCATGTAGTAATGCGCTCTTTTCCCGATTGGATTAACAATATAGCCAAGGCTTGTTTTCCGGAGACCCTGAGGTATGGTTGTATCATCAACAGAGGAGGAACTAGTGACCTACCAGAAAAGGAAAGACGATTTTTTTTATTTATTATATTGAACTGATATTATTGAATGATCATGGTTCGTGTAACCGTTTGATGTTGTATTCGTGTAGTGAAATGTAGACCTGAGTCAAACGATATATTAAAAGACACATACTATTGTAAAAATGTTCAAACAGTTTTAGGTGCTATCTTCACAATAGGAAAATACAGAAGTTTCTCATTATAAAAGTGAAACATACATGCGTTTTTAATGTCCAGATAAAAATAGGAACACTGACCAAAAATTAACACTTACCGGCTCATCTTCTTGTACTTCAACAGCTTTCTGTTTTAACGATCGTTTCTCGTGGCTTTGCAAAATTCCTTTAGAATGCCATTTGTTCCAACAGGGGTCACAAATGCCTATCACTAGAGTAGAGGTAAAAACCTTCCAAATTAAGACATCTGTAAGTTAAATGTAACAATGTGTTTCACACAACACATCCACAGATTTCCAGTTTTTTCACAACACTTCGTGCTTGGTTCAGTATCACAATGCAGGAGCAAGGAAAGACTCTGTTCTAGGCCACTGTTACTCCCGTAAGATTGAGAGGTTTATGAATGAGCACTATGAGGAGGGGGAGAACTACAGGGAGTTTCTAAAGTTGTCCTGTCGAGAAAAGGTAGGAGAAATTTGTTCTTTTTGTTGTAAATGGACTGGACCACCCATAGAAATATACCCTAAACCAGTTCCTGACCATTCCTGCCTACCAGAATACCACTACCTCTCCTACCAGAAGACCCCAAAAGAAGGGCGTGATCCAGATGACTGGCAGCCAAGGGTCCAAGCGAAGAAAGAGCATGGAAGTGGCAGGCTGGTTTTATCTGACCCAGAGAGCGCTGCTCTATTTGCAGGCAAGTTTATTGTCAAATCAAAGTTTCTGGTGGATTATTTTCAGCATCTTGAAGTGCTGGAATTTAAAAGGAAAAAGAGAGCAGAAGAAAAGGCAAAGTTAAGTAGGGACGCAAAAGATAAATCATATGAGGATTATCCTTGGACTGAGTTGTGCGAAGATGCAACCAAGCTTAAAAAGCTACGTGTTCCGGAACTAAACAAGTACTTGAACCACCTCGGGCTGAAGCAACATTTGAAAAGCAGCAAGAGTGAGAAAGGCAATTGAAAGACATTCATGCTTGCTGCAGAAGAGTCCTCTCAGAGCTAGCCAACCAACACTGAGAAATGCCAGGACATTGATACAAAATGACAACAGGGAAAGTGCTGACAGCAGTGAAACGGATGAAAGTGACAATGATGAGTATGACAGTGATACCATTGACTCTGGGGGAGAAGATGACTCAAGTGACGTCATTCTTGCATCCATCAATTCAGATGAGGAAGATGCCAATGAGAGGCCAAATGCCACACGCTCAGGGCAAGCCATAACTAGGAGATCCGAAATTGACTTCTCCTTCTTTTGATTTGTTTTTTAAACAACAGCTCTCTGTAGTATTGGGATTGTAAATATTGTCTTCATAGTGAGCACAATAACGTGAAGTAGGGGGATATTAGAGAAATATTAAAAAAGTTGAAATCTAAATATTGTTTGTTTAATTTTTTTTTTTGGGGGGGGGTCATCCCAAAAAATGACCGCTATAAGGGGGGGCCATGTGAAAAAATTGGTAAGCTGAGGGGGGGTCATCCGATTTTTAAATGGTGCTTCCCAAATCCCACCAGCCCCCCCTCCCTCATAAAAAATGAACGGTCCCTCAGATGACAAACTTCAAAAGGTACTTATAAAATTATATCGCAGTACTGATGTTGGAGTGTTATTTGCATTTAATGTACCTCACATTTTTATTTTACTCTTCTTGACTACAGTACAGTACGGTCAATTGCTTCACTAAAATTAATTGTTGGGGTGCAGGTAGCAAAAAGCCACCTCAGGCAGTTCAGTCTAAAATTGGTATATTGTGTAAAGAAAAAGGTAGCACAGAAGCTGGGAAATATTATTTTGAAAAATTAATTGCCAAACGAATTTAAAGAAAAATAATAATTTTAAAGACAGCAAAACAAGAACTTTATGCCACTTGACAAACCTATTTTTCCTAAGACCAAACCCGTAAAATTGCACCAATAATATCGTCTAAAATTAATGTCAGTTTCACATATACTTATTGAAATTCAGTAGTACTGCAATGTTATCTCCACACCGAGGATTCAGTTAGAGGGGTGTCCAGGAACCCTATGAGCACCCACTTCATGAAAAATTTCACTAAAAATTTACCTACTCCATTTTTCATTAGTGGGGGGATATGCTTTTTGGACATTTGTGGTCCTTTCTTCTTTTATCTGTGGCTGCTGATTCACAACAACAAGCTTAAACACCGCGAGGCGAACAGCAAAATTAATCTGAACCACCGAACAACACGGGCAAACCGGAAATGCTGAAGTTGACGCATGCGCATACGTTTTGCCGCGGTGTTAGTCTAAAGAGGGTGTTTCGTCGAGGTGACCCACAATCCATTGGGTTGGAGGTTTGACAATCAACATGGCGGCAGTTAAGGCACTTAACCCAAAGGCTGAAGTTGCGAGATCAGCTGCGGCGTTGCATCTAAATATCACCGCAGCAAGAGGACTTCAAGATGTGCTTAAAACAAATTTAGGCCCCAAGGGTACAATGAAAATGTAAGTGAAAAATCTCTTGCTTTTTGTAAAGTAAGCTTAATTTGAACACGTGCTGGAGGACGGCTGTACGTAAGAGTTCGTATATGGTTTTGAAACTGTAAAGCTTAATTGCTTACGAGGAAAACTTGCATCGTTTTTACCTTATGATGCAGTTTTCTCTTGCCCGTTTATAGCTTCAGTATTTATTTTCGGTTTAAACTTTGTTCCTTGAAAACTCTGTAGACGGGCTTGTCTACGCTTTCATATGCGTTCAATTCTGGGGCGCGTTGCGGATAAATCACCATCCAGTGAATCAGTGGTGACGAAATATATTTCAGACTCCATTGAGCCGATCACTCTGATCTGGATATCACTAGAAAGACTTTAGTCTTGCAAACGAACAATTTACTGTTTACAAGTGTCGTTAGCATAGTAGTTGACGTTTATAATTTCAGCGAAATTATAACTTTTTCAGAAAATATATATTCGTTCATTAGATGGACACAGCAATGAGAATGTGAAGCACTTGGGGCTTTCATTCACAAAGGTTTTTGGCTGTGATAAACACAAACGGATTTCCTATTTTTTGGCAGCGTGAAACAAAAGCTAGAAATCCCTGCAGGCTGTCGTAATCAGTACACTAGTGATTGTCTGCCACATCCTGATTTTAGCGTGAAAGCTTATGTCATTCACACTTCTGCTGTTAAACATGGAGTGATCCTATATAGCAAGGCTGAGGTGTTCAGCCTGCCAATCACAAATCCCAATGGGCCACCAGTGCTCCCATTTGATTGGTTTATTCACTCAGGTCTAATTAGCATGTACAAAGTTGCCACAAAATTCTGGAGAGTGATCAGGTGTAATTTCCTGGTTCTTTTTTTAGAAGCAAGCAATACCTTTTGAATTAAAAAACAATAGCTTCAGGAAAAGAGTTCAGAAAGATAATTGACTGTTTTTTTAAATTCAACTTCATAATTTTGTTTTTCCACCTGCGAAAGCATATCATCTTTTTTCGAGCTGTTTACTCAAGTAAAATGCCTTGCATTGTCTAGTACTTTTGATGCCAGCCTGAAGAAAATAGAGTGTCTGTTCATTTCTGGATCAATGCCGTTGAGAAATAAGTTAGGAAACTGCAACTTGTAAAAGACCCCAGATACAAGCAGACTGCGAAGGTAATAATGTGCGAGATGATGATATGTGGCTGGTAAATTGTAAACGTGGCTGGATTTGTACATTGCAAAGAAGTTGCATTGAATGTAACTCAAGCCGTCTCCAAAACAAAATATTATTATTTCCATGGTAATATGGTTATTCTTCAGCCAGCTATCTAAAGAAGATTCCAAAAGATGAGCATTTGCTGCTGTTGTAATCTCACTGCTCAAATTCAGTCGGTCTTTTATGACTATAATTTATTTTTGTTTTTATTGCATTAAGCCACAGGTCTTCCTTCTCCTTTCTAACATCAATATTCTGCAAAGTCTCCCTTTTTGTTTTAAATTTCTTTGCTCTGAATATAGAAAAGGAATAACTCAGCATTGTTCAGTTTGTATTTTATTTGCACAGTCATGATGCTCATAAATCTGAATAATTTTGAACATCCCACCAAAATCTGTCTGTGTTTGCAGACTCACAAAAATCACCTCTTATGAGATTTGTTTCACTCTCGGCATGCTCAGATAAATGGAAACAGAAAGCTCGTTGAAAGCAGGTGTCAGCTTTGCTATTTTAGTTAGTGGCAAAATTTGAATGTTCTATGAACTCATTGCTGAACGGACAAAGAGAATTCATTGTTTTTCACGCAGGGGCCAAACCACCCCCCTAATGTTTCATGAAGGCTATATTTGCTTGGTTTATATATTTCTGAACCAAGTTTGGCAGATGAGCTTTCTTTGTTCTCCAGTTTATTTTAATTTGGAAGTTGTGACAAAATGTCAGATTATGACGTCATAATTGATGACGTCAGCAAAACGTGCTCTAATTTTTTGTAAAATCTGATGTAAAGATTATGTCATTGGAAAGGCCTTGACTTGAGGAGTAAAATGGCGGAAACCGTTTTTTGCTACGACGATTATTTTTCGAGATATGGTAAATTAAATATCTTTTTGCTGTCCCCCTGGAATTTGCTTAACCATACTGTCCTTCTCAGGTCAGTCTCTCTGGTTTATTTTGTTCAGTTTTTTTCTAGGAAGGCTAATAATCTAGAAAAATAGAAAGCTTGATGTTGTCAAAAATCGTATGGTTTTGGAAATTTGATTTTCGGCTCTGTTAAGATGGTATTAACAGTAAAAAAATGAGTGACCTCACAGGTTATGACGTAACAAAACTAATTTTAACACAATAACACTAGAGGGACAATTTTTTATTCCGATTTTCTTCTTTATTTTTGCTTTAGTCATCTGGCACATCACATATGCAACATAGCTGCATTTGCTGGAACAAAATTATGGCTCCAATTTGGGGATTTTTCTCAAGGGGGGGAACCCATATTTTGCAGAGTTATTTTTCATGATTAAAAATGCCATATTTCACTTAATTTTTGTGATATGGACAAAATTTTTTCAGGTTTCAACTCCCGTTGATGTGCTCTTTTGAACACATTGTAAACAATATGCATATTAAAAGCATCAAAAGTGGCAAAAAACATGACGTCATCACTGCGATGTCACAACTTTGACATTTACTGACATTTTTCATGCAAATATAAATTGGCAATAGGTCTCCTGTTCATCTGCTAAGTTTGGTGTAGAAAGAGTCAATACTTTTTAAGTAATGCGAAATAATATGAAATAACCAAGAACTGACGAAACATTTGGGGGGTGGTTTGGCCCCTACATGTTTGTTCTTCCAAAGGCATCTTCCAAAGGGTTATTAAAATTCTGTTTTTCACTGTATTTTTATTATTTACTTTGTTTTATTCTACATAAATGACGCTGTTGTTTTAACAAAAAAAAGGCTTTTTCTTCACAACTTCTACTGATGTGCGACCATTATTTCGGCTTTTCACCATTACACAGAAAAGCCAACAAATTGCTTCAAAGGTGGCGTGTCCTTCCCTTAGGTTCACTCTGTGTTTAAGTGGTTGGTCTGTTCAACAGATCGCATGCAAACCTCCTAAAATGGAAAGGATTCAGATGTGAGCCGCCATTTCTTGAGATGTCCCAAAAAGCAGCAGTGGAGGAGATTTGTTTGACACCTGATTGATTTTGTCAGGTGCAACCCTCCAATTGTCGACCATTTTAGTCACCATGGTGACTAGAATTTTGGAGCTGGCAACTAACTTGAAATGGAGAGCTTGAGTGGATTATCATCCAGACTGAAAAAAATGCTCTGAGCATTATGAATTCACTTGTAAACTAAATTGTTCTGCCATTTTAATCTACTGAAACTGAGACTAAAAGAAAATGAAACGAAAAACCCATTATGAGAAGGAATGAATTCGCAGTGGTTCGTATGCGATGAACTTCATTCCACTTGACTGAACTTTACTTTTGAGAGAGAGGCAATGCACACGTACATACATTGATGTCATGTTTGGTTTTATACTGTGAACCTGGAAAATGCTTGCAAAAAATTGAACAGTGCTTTCACAGCATTTTTGCTGCCGAACACAGCTATTCTTTAAGGTTACTTCAAACCTTCATGGGGCTACATTGGTCAATTTTTTTTTGGTCAAGAAAATTAAAGTCCGTGAAGCTCAAGTTTGCACACCATGAACGCTAAAGGTTCTGTTATTTCATTGGCTCGTGGCTTTTCAAGTTGACACATTCCTCTGTGAAGGCATGATATGTTTATGAATCTTTAGAAGGCGAAAACTCGCACTTGTTTTTCGAGAGAATCCCTTCTCTTTAAATGAATTAATAGGGTATGCAGATTTGACGGTTTTCCGTGAAATTTGGTCAGAACATTCACTGATAGATATGGAACAAAAGGTTGTCGGCGAATTCCTTTTTTTTAAATACTTTCCTTGTGGTGGCCTTCAGCGCAACACGTTACGTGAATTTTTTGATAGTCGAACTTGACAGATCTATAAAAAGATAACCAATAGAAATAAAAGAAAATGCTGACACGTTTTTGGAGATTGAGGCTTTGTGATAAACACTGCACAGTTATTTTGCATGAACGATCGCATTTGATACCCGATTAATTCGCTGGAACGTCAGTCAGTCTTTTTGGAGTTGATGGCCTCTGCTGACTCTGGAAAACAAAATCCAAAACAAAACATAATTTTATCGAATTCTACATTTTATAACCTTTATGTTGATATATAGATTGTGGGGGTTTCCTTGAAAATAGCGCACCTATGAATTTTTTTCTGGAGGACACCAGCGAAGGTTTGAAGTAACCTTAACTGTGGAAAGAAATTTAATTGTGGCAGATTTTGATCATGTGCTAGGTAACCACTTCTGAACTGCAAACATGCATCATGCAATCAATAGCACAACACTACAGTATGTGATTTTCAAGACTTTCATCTCAACTCTTGATAACCCATGAGCCTAAAACTTACTCTTTGGTATGCTTAGGCTATTATCCATGGGGTAAGTGAGCAGAGAAAGACTTGCCTGAGAGGAAAATGTACTTATCCTGGATGAGTGGAAAAGTGTTTTTAGCCTTGTTCAGATATATTGGATAACACTTTCTATCATGTTGTTGCTACTTGGTTTAATCTGAGCCATCTACATTGTACACTTGTGTTTTGCTCTGTAAATGTGAATTAAAATTCGCAATACAGTCAAAGCTCTTTTAAGCGGCCACCTTGGAAATTCGCAAAAGTGGTTGTAACTAGAGCTGGTCGCTTACAGGAATGAGCTCTCGCAAGCCACCACATGGTGTAAAACAATAGAGGGTGGTCGATTACGAGAGCTTCAGAAACTCATTAATAATTTGTAAAGAAAAAACAAAAGAAATTAATGTTTAATGACTGTCTTTATATCTGGTATAGGCACGGCTAAACTTAATGTTCAATTTTTTTAGACAAAAATTATTAGTGCAGTGTGCAGTTTCATTAAAGTGTTGATTCATTTATGTAAAAGACTCTGAGTGTTCGCTTACAAGAGCTTAAAAGCCCAGTTGGGTAATCCCAAAAGTGGTTGCAGTCGCTTACAGGAGTGGTCGCTTACGAGAGCTTTTCATTGCAAGGTTTGGCTCACAGTTCAAACGGGGTTTCACAATGGTGGTCGTAATTAGAGGTGGTCACTTATGATGAGAGCTTTGACTGTAATTCTGTGTTTTTTTGTGTTAGAAATGGCGGTAAATTGCACACACTGATGCTTTGTGGTGTGTATATTTCACGACTAGCTCAGTATGTTTGTGTGAATGGTAGGTCGATTGATGGAAGATCTTGTTGCTGTTATTGTCTGCTCTTAGTGGCTTTTTTCAACCTGTTGCTTATACCATTTCTGTTCAGTTAGTTGAATGTGTCACTTTACCTAACATGCTTAGCGGAGTTCAGGAAGACTTGTTAAATCTTCAAAAGGAAATAACTGTGATTTAATGTAGTCATCAATAATAAAAATATATTATTTGAAACACTTTTTGTTAAACTAGCTCAGGGATGGCATATTAATTAGTTATTATTTATTAATTAATATATTAATAAGTTAATTGATATTGATTATTAAGTATCGGTAAGTAATTGAAGGGGTGAGTGCAAAACCATGCTAAGTGACGATTTGGGTGAAAAAAAAAATTTTCGCGAAAGGGCTTGAATTTTTGCATGTGGTCTTCAATGTAATAGAAAAACGCGGCCCTGTATTTTTGTCGCTGGTTTTTGGTTCGTTTTCGAATTATAACGTATGCAAAAGTACTTGGCTTTTCCTAGCCACGTCTTTAGGAGTTTATTTGTTGAACAGCAAACAGGCAGACTGTTTATAGTGTATGAAGTCAAAATCAAATCTCACAGCATATATAGAGCGGAAATCTGGGAACAGATTGTTTCCATCGGCTATTGTGACGTGAGCACAACACGTGAATCAATCGAGCGGCAAACGAAATACCATCGAACAAAAAAGAGATGTGCCGCGTTAGAGCTCTGTCAACTAATATCTTAAGCATTGTGTTAAAGTACCTTGTATGCCTGCCTGGTGGTTGAGAGGCATCATAAAGCCTCGATAAACCCGTAAGTCATCGGCACGTTTTAAAGAATCAAAATGTGTTCTGAAACTTCGAAGGTAGCTGATATACCGTAATCGTGTTACTGGCGTTCGAAGTCAGATCGAGCCAGGCAGCAAAGTCCAAGAGCAGTTCTTGCCCAAGAAAAATACCCTCTGGTGAGTTGTGGCCCATTTGCCAAGCGTTGCTAGTGTCAAAGTTTGGAAAGCGAGAACTGGTTTTTGACTTATAAAATTTGTCTTGTATCAACCGCCATGTTTTCCCACGCACGAGGTGTAAAGACCCTTCCCGGCATGCATTGTGATCACGTTCTGCTCACGTTTCTCGAACTGGTAACTAGATTGTTTCAGCTTTTTTCATTTAATGATAATAATGGCCAACAAGTAGCGATCGATTGTAACATAGATCTGTGATCCAGGTTGCTTTGATTTTATTTCATATCGGCATGATTTGTAGTGTTTTGGACTTCTGGGATCAGCGGACATGCAGATGTATGGAGACCCGTACGTTGCGCAGAAGGGTTAATTTGTTAATCTGTTAGGCGGTGCATGACATAAAGCTACGATCGCATTTGTTGAAAAATATGTATTTATCTCGTGATTTTTAGCCATTTAAGACGTTGCTGTATTTGGAATGTTTATTTGTTCAGTGCAGATAGTCATTGTCCCAGATAACCAAAGTAAGTTCCAGATGTTAACACTATTTTCCGGCCGCCATATTTTACCTATTTAAACCTGAAATCAACATTTTTGAGCTTATACATTGCGTGAAATTAACATTTTGCTGTTTTCTAAGTGAAATCAACATCCTTGCCGTCACGCGTTACGTGAAATCAACATTTTTACCTATTTAGACCTGAAATCAACATGTTTGAGCTTATACGCTGCGTTAAATCAACATTTTTGTTTTCTAAGTGAAATCAACATCCTTGCCATCATGTGTTACGTGAAATCAACATTTTTACCTATTTAGACCTGAAATCAACATGTTTGAGCTTATACGCTGCGTTAAATCAACATTTTTCTGTTTTCTAAGTGAAATCAACATCCTTGCCATCACGCGTTAACGTGAAATCAGCATTTTTACCTATTTAGACCTGAAATCAACATTTTTGAGCTTATACGCTGCGTGAAATTAACATTTTGCTGTTTTCTAAGTGAAATCAACATCCTTGCCGTTACGCGTTAACGTGAAATCAGCATTTTTACCTATTTAGACCTGAAATTAACAATTTTTAGCTTATACGTTGCGTGAAATTAACATTGTGCTGTTTTCTAAGAGAAATCAACATCCTTGCCTTCATGCGTTAACGTGAAATCAGCATTTTTACCTATTTAGACCTGAAA
Organism: Orbicella faveolata; assembly: GCF_042242905.1. NCBI lineage: Eukaryota > Metazoa > Cnidaria > Anthozoa > Scleractinia > Merulinidae > Orbicella > Orbicella faveolata. The sequence goes on along the minus strand of NW_028301577.1, from coordinate 13,833,713 downwards.
TCAACATTTTTGAGCTTATACATTGCGTGAAATCAACATTTTGCTGTTTTCTAAGTGAAATCAACAACCTTCCCGTCACGGGTTAACATGAAATCAACATTTAAACCTTTTTTGACCTGAAATTGACATTTTTGAGCTTTTACATTGCGTGAAATTGACATTTTGCTGCTTTCTAAGAGAAATCAACATCCTTGCCGTCGCGTGTTAACATGAGTCAACGTTTTAACCACTTTTGACCTGAAATCAACAAATTTGAGCTTATATAAGTTGCGTGAAATTGACATTTTGCTGGTTTCTAAGTAAAATCAAAGTCCTTGCAGTCGCGGCGGGCCGATCCTTTGTTATAATAAACCGAGGCGAGACTTCGACTTATAACAAAGGCTTGGCTTGGCTATTATAACAAAGGGTCGGCTCTGTTTATCATAACAAAGGCCCGGCTTCGTTTATTTGAAGACCTCGGCGGGAAAAGGGCGCTAGGTGTTTTAATCAAAAGTGAACTTTGTCGAAAACACTCCAAATTTCGCATGCAGTTTTGTTTAGGTATGTTTAACAATGTCCCGTAGTTTTTCCGCTAAGCTTCGCTTCGTTTTTGAGATATTGTGTATGTAGAAAAACCACTCGGTTTTCCTAGTGGCGTCTTTATAAACGAAGCAAAACCCAGCGACAAAAATACAGGACCACGTTTTTCTATTACATTGAAGACCACATGCAAAAATTCAAGCCCTTTCGTGAAAATTTTTTTTTTCACCCAAATTGTCACTTAGCATGGTTTTGCACTCACCCCTTCAATTAATTTTTATACGTTGGTGACTAAGATTTTTCTCTGGCGACCAAAAATAAACATTTAGTGGCCAAATGGCCAATAAGGAAAAAAATTAAAACATGGAGGGTTGAGCTGACTTTCAACCACTAAAATCAGCCTTTTTATATGAACTACCAAGGTTTTACAGATGGATATTTAACATATTGACAAAGTCCAGTAGTTTCCTTTAGATTTGGTTGCCTTGTTTTATGGTTAGCAAGTAGAGGTCAACTCTATAAACCAAGATTTGTTGATATACTGCATGACGTACAGCGCCAGTTTCTGTTGACTTGCAAGTCATGAGAATAACTCACATGAAACTGTTGTTATTGTGATAGGTTAGTGTCAGGTGCAGGAGATATAAAATTGACCAAAGATGGAAATGTACTACTCCATGAAATGGTGGGTTAAACAATAATCAAAAGGTCATTTTGCATAACCACAACACCTTTACATGTACAGTACCAGACAGAATTAACCTAACAAGGAACATCCAAAGGAATACCAACTAATAAATGGATTCCAAGAGTCAGCAATGTCTTGACTTCAGAAACAAATTCAAACATTCCTGAAATTACCATTTTGCGCTGAAAAAAACAACAACAACAAAACAAAACACAAGAATGCAAAGGGACAGGTTGCTATTTTTATTCCTAAGCTGTATGGAGTTCAAAACAAGGTGTGTCCTTCAAGGTATTTCTCATTCTAGTAGTTTCACAAGCAGTGCAAAGTGAAAAGAGTTTTTTCTATTATTTTGTGGAGAAAATTTGGATACACTTATGATAGCATGCAACAGGAAACCAGTGTCTGAATTATTATTTTTGTTTTTCTTGGAATTATTCAATTTAATTATGTGGTATTATTCTCAAAATGCTTGTGTGAAGCATAGCAAAAGCCTTCAGAAAATTATACCCAAAGAATGTTATATAATCAAACTCTTGTAATTTCAGTGGCTGTTTTGCTCAGTCACCAAACCAAAAACAAACAAAAAAAATGAAATCATGATTCGGTACAAGTACTGCACTGAACAAAGGCCCAGTTGATGAAGGTATTTAAAGAGTTACACATGTTGATTATGGCTTGTCATGATTGATCTGCCCTGTAAACAATGCTAATGGTATTATGAACAAAGAATATCACACAGTGGCATGGCATGGCACAACTATACAAGAAATGATTTATTTTTTGTTGTCACTAAATAGATATTTGCTTTGTTTTTAAATTAACAGCAAATTCAACACCCTACAGCTTCCTTAATTGCAAGAGTGGCTACAGCTCAGGTGGGAAAACAAATTACGACTTGACATGAAACAACAAGCTGACTTTTTTCTTCCATGACAAATCTTCAATTTTACTGTTTTCAAATACTGAAATTGTTCTTTTTCTATTTCAGCTTATGTATAAGCAAAGAATAGATATCAATGATATATATTTACAATTGATAAATTTGCACATCTTTGCACAGCTCACATGGCAAGCTTGCTTGGTTGCCATGTGAAAACATTTACATGTAAATCCACTAATACATGGAATTAAAAACAAACTTCTGAAATTTTGCCAAGGTGCAATAGGCCCTCACTAGGAAGTTCTTTCACTGGCATAAAACTTTCACCCTTCGGCACGTCTGAGGCAAGTTGTTTGTTGCTGGGACAAGTAGAATCCACAAATTACTTGACCAGATGAGTAAGATTTTCCTTTTCTCAGGCCTCAAAATAAACTAGCACAATACAAGTGCAGTATACCCATGTTTTCAAAATCTTATGAACGCTTTCTTTCTCTCCTTTTTAAAAAAAAAAAACAATGCTTACATGCTCTCCCACCCTTGCCTTTTTCTCTCCAAGACCCACCTGCTTTTTTATTGTTCCCATTGAATGAAAGCCTGGAACAGGCTACAAATTTTGAAGAAATAAAAAAATCCTTGGAATGTTTAAAATAATGAGTTTTGAAAATTAATTGCCCTGGGTATCTTCTGGCAAAATATGAGCACTTGGCCAAATTGGCCAAATTTGGATTAAGAGTTCTTGAGCTCATCTAGCAGCCACTCTTATACAGTGCTTCTGATATTTCACATGGTCGCAGAGCCGCAAATTTCAAGTAAATCCGCGAAATCCCGCGAAATTCACTAAAACACACAAAATACTGCAAAATTCAATGGAAATCATACCAAATACATGTCGATGCAACATAATTGAAACTTATCTTGGCTGTCGGGGCTGTTTAGTCGGCATAAACTTGCAAATTTATCACCAAACTTTGTCACTACAATGAGTAAACAACTTCCAAAAACTACCAGGTGTTCTTAGATTAATGTTGCGAAAAACTGGGCACTCACTGTGGCCACGATGTAAAAAGCTTTGCCATTGGTGCATTTCTCGAGTGCATTGTTGTTAAAAGAGCAAATTATGATTTCTGTTAAAAAGAACCTTGTTGTCAAACAAATTCAAACACGTACTGTACTATAGCCCAAACGAGTTGCTCAAATTTTCCTGCAAAATCACTGGTTTTACAAAGGCAACACTTATAAGTAGTGTGAGTTTCTGTTGCTGTTGTTGTTGCATACAGGCTAACACTCATCATTTTCCCGAAAAAAAAAATGGCAAAATTGCTATCTCTTTTAGTTACAAAAGCTCGTCAAATCAATGCAAAACTGATTGCTTTCCAGTGAAATTTTCCCAGAAAACTCCCACGAAATCAGCCATTTTTTACTGATCGTTTTTCAGCGAAAGTTGCTTGGAAAATTCCTGCGAAATCGGCCATTTTTTCCACAAATTTGTCTCTGGAAATCCCGCGAAATTTGACTTTTTCTTCCAGGACCTATCAGAAGCCCTGCCTATAACATGAGTAATCGTCAAATACCTTTTTCTAGTATAGTGTCCCCTTGTTCCCAGACAATTACTGTTTCCACTGAATCAAACTAGAAAATTCAACCTGAACTTTGCAAGTTTCAACCCAATCCTTGTACATACACAATTCATGACAATTTCCTTTCCATTAAGGAAAAAATGTATCTTTAATGGCTGTTATCATTCTTTGGAACAAAATTTCACTTTGTACATTTTGACCATTTTGTGGTCCCCACTGCAAAACCTTGATGTGGTTATTTGATCCGGCAGACAATTATAAATCTGTACATAAATTTTTCATCTTACATAAAGTGGATCACTGTCATGTTTCATTATTATAATTACTATGTGTTAGCAGTAATTATTGATGTCTACTTTCTGCCTTAATTGCCCAGGATGATATTACAGGTGATGGAACAACTTCAAATGTTTTGATTATAGGAGAATTACTAAAGCAGGTAAGTTAATTAAAGTAGAACAGCTTCGTCCAACTAAATAAGTTGGTGGAAGCTGTACTATACTAAATGAATAAACCTCTCACCAACTCAAAGTGATTATTTTATCTTATCAGATTGTTTCCCATATTTCAAACCTCATTTGTCAGAGTCTAAAGGGTCAAACCTTTTTTAAAATCTTGGACAGAAAAAGATTGGTCATAAAGTATTAACATACAATTTGGTGTAGTTTTAAAGCAACTTTGATACTGTAATTGCTTAGGATTTGCTTAATCGGTTCCATAGTGCCCTTGACATACGGTAAAATGCGGAAACCTTTTTTGTCATCCAGTGGAGTTGCAGGCGTTTGTTGAGAAGGCCGTTCTGGTTTACTTGCATGAATAACAAAGCGTTTCGGGTAGCCATTCGCCCTGAGTGTCGCGATCACATGTTTCATTTCCTTTGATTGTTGGTCAACAGAAGACGTGACCTTAAGAAATCCAAAGCAAGTTCCTTTTCTCGAGTCTTACCAACAGCGGAAATTGTAGCCGATATTGAAGACGGTATTTCTGGACTACCGGAAGACGATAAACTTGTGTTAAGATCCCAAGTTTCGCAGGTTTTACAAAGAGCCACCGTACCACCTCCAAACTTGCCACAAGCCGAGCTCAGAGCTTTACACAATCTCCGCAAAGACCAAGACCGACTCGTTATCCCTGCAGATAAGGGTAACTGTACTGTTGTCATGGATCACAAGGACTATGACGACAAGGTACAGCAAATGCTCAATGACCAAAGAACCTACAAGTTGTTAGATAAAGACCCTACAAAGCGAATGGAGAAGAAGCTCAATGAAAAATTAGCCAATCTTAAACGAGAGAACATGATCAGTGACAGTCTTTACAAAGGACTTCGCAGTTCTGATGGACTGCCTCCTCGTTTTTATGGTTTACCAAAGATTCATAAGCCTGGTTTCCCCTTAAGACCTATTGTTTCGTTCATAGACTCTCCAACTTACATGTTATCGAAACATTTGGCGCAGATCCTGAGTCCTATGATGGGCAAGACAGATTTCACGGTCAAGAACAGTGTGGAATTTTGTGAACAGATGAAAAATGTCTCACTCAAAGAAGATGAAGAGCTGGTTTCCTTTGACGTTGTCTCTTTGTTCACATCTATTCCTGTGGAACTCGCCATTCAAGTTGCTAAAGATTTGCTTTCCAATGACGACACTTTGCAGGGTAGAACCACCATTCCTGTCAATGACATTGTTGACCTGTTGGATTTCTGTTTGTCGTCAACAAATTTCAAGTATAACAACAATCACTACCAACAGATCTTTGGTACCGCCATGGGCTCTCCAGTGTCTGCTGTTATGGCAAACCTGGTCATGGAAGACCTTGAAAAACGAGCACTACCCACCTCTCTTTCCCAACCATGTTTTTGGAAACGATATGTAGATGATGTGTGTGCCGTTGTTAAATCCATCCTGGTGCTAGCCTTACAGAGTCATTTGAACAATATCGAGCCGTCTATCCAATTTACGGTTGAAAGAGAAACAGAACGGAAAATATCCTTTCTTGACGTCACTGTCTGTCGACAAGATGATGGCCAACTCTCCACTAAAGTCTATCGCAAACTGACACACACAGAAAGATATCTCTTGTTTGACTCTCACCATCAGGCTGTTCACAAAAGGGCTGTGGTCAAGTCTCTGACTGATTGTGCAAAAGCTATCCCATCTTCTGTTGACCAACAATCAAAGGAAATGAAACGTGATCGCAACACTCAGGGCGAATGGCTGCCCGAAACGCTTTGTTATTCATGCAAGTAAACCGAAGCGGCCTTCTCAACAAACACCTGCAACTCCACTGGATGACAAAAAAGGTTTCTGCATTTTGCCGTATGTCAAGGGCACTACGGAACCGATTAAGCGAATCCTAAGCAATTACAGTATCAAAGTCGCTTTAAAACCACACCATACCATTGGTAATTTATTTCCCAAACCAAAAGACCCAGTCCCGAAAGATCAGACTCGTGGCGCAATTTATTCAATTCCCTGTCAAGGTTGTGACAAAAGCTACATCGGAGAAACGAAACAAAAAATTTCCACCCGGCTCAAAGAACATCAAAAAGCGGTTGTAAACAAACACTCGCACAAGTCAGCTTTAGTGGAACATTGTTTACACTCTGGCCACACCATCTCCTGGGAATCTTCAAAGATCTTATGTACAAGCACAAATTGGCACAACAGATGTATTTTAGAAGCATGGGAAATTAACACTTGTAGGAATCCGCTGAACCGTGATGATGGTATGCATTTGCCGCACGAATTTTTAAATTTAGCCCTAAGGGACAGAACATAATTAGCTCCGATTTGCCGATTTGCATAGTATAAGAACGTGCCTTTTCAACAAATTCCTTGTCACTTTCCCCTGATGAAGGCTGAAGTTTTAGCCGAAACATTGGGACTTTCACAAAAAGAATTTTTACTAACATGTTTACATTTTTAAACCAGAGTAATGTTTTTCAATCATGGACTAGTGATAATATTGCATTATCTAATGTGTTTCTTTTTTCTTTATTTTGACAGGCAGATCTCTACATATCAGAGGTACAAATTGAGATAATTTTGGACATATTATGAAGTGTCAATTGATTTTTAGATCTTTTCAGCTCTGAGTAGTACTCACAGCATTGATTATTATCATTTGATGAACTGTAGGACTCCCCTTATTTGTTGAGATATTACCAAGTAACTGTCATCTGAATCCACAAATTACTATATTCTGCCCCACTCTGTCCACTAATTCCTTAAATTACCAGCTTTTCTTTTCCAGGGCCTGCATCCACGCCTTGTTACCGAGGGATTTGAATTAGCAAAGAAGAAAGCTCTAGAGGTAATGTTAGAAAACATATACGTCAAGTCATATTGTACAAGTTATTTACTTCCTTGCCTAATTGGAAAAAAAATACACAACATTGTTTAACACACCTAGTAAACAAAACCGTGTGCACAATTTGGAGTGTTTTCGCCATTTTTCACTTTTGACCAAAAATGCGGCAGGTCTTTTTTGCAGGTTGCAGGTTGCAGGTTGAAATTTAATTATAACTGGAAAACCATTGGCACTAGAAATAATTAATAACCTATATACTCATCAGGGGTTCTTACATAAAATAGTTCGCCTCATTCACATAGTGAAAACACGATCGATCTGCTATAATAATTATTACTTATCGATCGACACGCTGAGACCAGTGAAATCTCTTCAAAGTCATCTGAATGGCCGCTCCACAGATGTTTCTATCGATTCCAGAACTGGCTTGGGTCTTCCTATAGGACTCCACTTGCAAATTTTTATTTTAGCTTGCCATTTATGTATGCAAATTAGGACTATTTAAATGCTACAGTTTCCTAGCGCGCCAATCTTTTCAACGTTTTCTATAGCTTCAAGTTAATATTGTTGCAGAATCTATACTCTACCTAGCTTCACCGTCATCACTACAGTCAGGAAACATTTGTAAGTCTTTATATTCTGTCCTGTATTTTTCTTGTCGCTCGGCTCTTCTTTACATGTATTTTTATTTATTTTTCTAGTCGAACCTCGCTCGATCTTTCAATACTCAACAGGCTCCACGAGTCTCTTCAACAGAGCGTGAGTTCGAAATCTCTAGGCGTAGCGTCAACAAGAACTGTAAGCTACACTTCCCTTAACAACAGAAGATTGCCATCACAAATGAAGCAAATAAAGAAATGAAATAATATAAGATTTTAACCATCAGAATATACTAGCGCAAGCTCAGTGTGCTTTCATTTTGGTATTCACAGGGAAGAAACCAAATTCAGCAGATATTTCAGATGATATTTCAGATGTTTCTTCAAAAACAATAATTCATTGCAGGCTAAAAATCATAGGAATATACTCCTCCCATCGCTTTGGCGGGTTTGGCACTTAGGTAGAAGCCACCTTTCTGAGCGATTGTAAACAGCATCATGTAACAGTCACAGTAAGTCTACCACCTGTACGTTTCTTTTAAGTGCCAGTGGTTTTCCAGTTATAATTTACTTTCAACCTGCAACCTGTACCCTGCACTCTGCAAAAAAGACCTGCCGCCAAAAATGCCTCACGCTCTTTTTCCACCGAGCCTTTGAAATGTTCTCCACAATACTATGCAGCATTCACTTTCTGTTGGAATTATTACCAGTAATTATTCTTTGTCAGGTCACTTTTCTCTGGTACTGTAAGTACTGTATCTTTATACACTGTTCAGTGTTTAACATTGTCCACCCACTACTGCCTACCAAATTAGTGAAACAGAAACAAAATAGCCTTTGTAAACTCATGTTTCAGCAGTGTTTCAGAATCAGTAATTTTGGAAATACAACAAGTTTAGCTTCAGATCTTTTTAGGGTAAAAAGAACAGTTAACAGAGTTAAAATAGTTATTTTAAAAGTTACTTTTCTAGCTTATGTAATCTCCACAGTCAAGTATTTGTTTCAGTATGAACACTTTCATTTCGTAGACTGTTTTTTATTGGAAAACAAATTCTGTACAAACATGAAGGAAATGGAGAAAAGCCAGTAAAACTAATGTCTGTGAAAATTCTTCATGTTGGCAAGAAAACAAGATGGTCCACTGGTCCCTTTGGAAGCAATTAGTTTTGACTGCTTGGTGCGTTGAGATTTGAAGGAAAACAAAACTAACTCTTTCCCAAGAGACCAGTGATTAAGTTTTTTGTTATATAGCTGGAGTTTAGTGTTTTATTTAAGTTATAAGTCAAGAAGTCAAACTAACCTATGGTTGGTGGGAGATTCAGAGCGGGTGACAACATTGCTTAACTATTGCCTGCTGAGCAACATTTAGATTTAGCCATTGCCATGTGACCATAAATCAACCAATGGGAGCCTATGTTAGATTTAACTAAACTCCAGCTATATGACAAAATAAAGTTATAGTCCCCTCTGCCATAGCCACCATTGACTGGCATTGCATAACAAGCCACATCAGCCACCAGCTAGGAAACCATGTCAATTTGAAAATGATCTTGAGATCACTTTGTGAACATATTAAAACAATATTATTCGTGATAAGTTAATAAAGATGGTGAATTTTTGAGCTCGGTAATGAAATGTGAAGGTGAATTAATCAACATGACACGAGCGTGGGACAAAGAAAAATTCTGAGTCCCCGAAAGGAATCGAACCCATGACCTCCCGAACACCGGGCGGGCGCTCTATCCACTGAGCTACGAGAACTCATGGAGAGCAAGGTCATTTAACTGAGTTCATATATGATAGGTGTCCTGCATACTGCTAGGATCAACGCTATCGAATTGATCGTAAGTAGTGATAAGTTAATAAACTTCCTTTCGGGGACTCAGAATTTTTCTTTGTCCCATGCTCGTGTCATGTTGATTAATTCACCTTCACATTTCATTACCGAGCTTAAAATTCACCATCTTTATTAACTTATCACTACTCACGATCAATTCGATAGCGTTGATCCTAGCAGTATGCAGGACACCTATCATATATGAACTCAGTTAAATGACCTTGCTCTCCATGAGTTCTTGTAGCTCAGTGGATAGAGCGCCTGCCGGGTGTTTGGGAGGTCATGGGTTCGATTCCTTTTGGGGACTCAGAATTTTTCTTTGTCCCACGCTCGTGTCATGTTGATTAATTCACCTTCACATTTCATTACCGAGCTTAAAATTCACCATCTTTATTAACTTATCACTACTCACGATCAATTCGATAGCATTGATCCTAGCAGTATGCAGGACACCTATCATATATGAACTCAGTTAAATGACCTTGCTCTCCATGAGTTCTTGTAGCTCAGTGGATAGAGCGCCCGCCCGGTGTTCGGGAGGTCATGGGTTCGATTCCTTTCGGGGACTCAGAATTTTTCTTTGTCCCACGCTCGTGTCATGTTGATTAATTCACCTTCACAGTATTATTCATCTTAATCTTGATGAATGTTGGCAGAATGTTTACCATGCTGCTGCTTGGCTTTTCACCTTGACTTCAAACAATACTAATAATATTGTTAAATGTTATTTATTGAAGATTCTAGAGGAAGTTAAAATCTCAAAAGAAATGGACAGGGACACCCTGATAAATGTAGCAAGGACATCACTTAGGACAAAATTGCATACAGAACTTGCAGATCTACTTACAGAGGTAAAATGATAACTGGACTCTGTATTTTGTGGATATTAATTTTTTTCAGTTTTATCAGGGATGATGTGAGTTTAACTGTAAGTCAGTTTGTTTTGCAACTGTAGAGGCAAATTAAAATCTTGGTTATACTGGTTTACCTTTAAATCTGAGTTGTGTGGGTTTGAACTCCAGAAGCATCTACAATGATTGTGTTTGAGTGAAACTAATTTTTTGAAGTTTATGATGCTGTGCCTCATTACTTTATAGCGGTGATCTTTCAGCCACAATCTTCAGAGCAGAAAGTCTAGTCTGATAGATGAGTTTTGGTACATACCAATCATCTCTGCCATTTGTTCTGGAGCTACAATATCAATTCTTGATTTAATGTAAAATCTCAAGAATATTTAAAATGCTGTGTTCAAAGCTTGTGGTTTGTTTAACAAATTGTAAGTTTCATAACTTTAACTTTTGTTCAGTCAGTCCCCTAAAAAGGTGTGCAAAATGATATGTTCATGAAAAGATTTCTAGGTTTTATGGCCATTCAATCATGCGAGTGCCTGTTGATAAACCTGGCAAATGTGAAATCCAACTTATTTTACTGAACTTTGTAAAATAATTGTGGTATAGATTTGATTGTCCTCTTTAGGCCCAAATGCTGACTGGAAATACTGACTGGAAAGCGCTGAAAATAGTAGACTACTGCCTACTTTCAAATTTGGGATGAACAGAAACCAGAGACCTGTTAGTATAGTGAATATATGTTAACCTTAAACTACCCCCCCCCCCCCAATTTTTTTTTATCCCCATGTATCTAGAGGCATTTAAAGTTGTAATTTCTGCAGCCACAACTGCTCAAAGTGGGATCTGGGTCAGGCTTCTGGTGACGTCATGGGAGGAAAGGGGCTGAAAGCACTCAAGATATGTTTGACTGGGCTTCTGAGTGCTGTGAAAACATGTTTGGGGTATTTGTGATTCATATTAATTTTTTTTCAAAAATGGACAAGACTCAAAGCAAAGAACTGTATCATCTAGCAATACAATTCAGAGTCTAGTTATGATTAGGATGGCTACGATTTATATATTTTTTTTCCATTTTGAAGTGTTGGGCCATCAGTTGAGCCCTCCACACTGCAAGTCAGGATCGACAATTTGCAGGCCCATTTGGCTTATAAAGATTACATCAATGGCTGAAGAGTTAACTTACAGCCATTGAAGATTTGATAAGATGTGAATGAACTTGAAGAGTGGTGATTTGGCTTTACTGAACTTGTAGATTTTGGAGTGGCAAAACATTTCTAGATTCAAACATTCCCCAAATTTCACACTTCGCACAAGTCAGCCACCTTTTTCTTGCTTCTGAATGAGTGTCATTGAGATAGAGGTATTGAATGAAGAGGAGTGCTCTCTCCTAAGCTTGCTGTTTTGCTTCTCCCTCCAGCAACATATCTTCCTAGCATCCTACAATGATTTTTGAATCATACTATTGCATGTTCACATATATCCTTCTCAGGAGCAAACATTGTTACCCCTTCGATAACATCGCAGGCCGACTCATCCCATTCTTCACTATTCCCCAGTCCTGGCTGGGAAAAGGCCAATTTTACGCACTTTGAAAATTCATAGAAAACTAATGAAAATAGCTACAAACATTTTTTCGCAGTGGCGATAAAAAAAATGGAGATTTATATAAGCAAAATATAATTGTGGGGGTTAGTTTAAGGGCACTTCTGAGACCATCACACAGATCCTACAGCCCACAAACCTATAACTAAGTTAGGACACTTACTGTCCAATGTTATCGACAGGGATAACCCCAGCAACAGACAGGGAGCAGTTTACAAGATCAACTGCCAGACTTCTTATTTCTTACTTAATTTAGAACAAACACCTGATAACAGATGTCAACAACTACAGGCACTTCACAAACAAGTTTTATTTGCAACATAAACAAAACCAACAGACCAACCAACAGACATAAATACATACATACACGCATACATACATACATATATACATAAACTTTATTTGAGTGTCGAAGTATTTAGCTAAAGATAACTAATTGGGGACACTAACATAAATACAAATATAAAATATAAAATACTAATATTATATAAAATATATAGGTAGTTGATAATTAAAAATATGTTTTATAGGTCTAATTAGTTAAAAAAATAAGTTCAAGATTACTTAAATTGGTTGTATTATTATTATTATGTTGAGCAAGCATAGCAGCTGCATCTTCCATCCAACACATCTGTTAGATTCATTGCCCGAACTGCTTTTTTAAATTCATGAAGGCTTGTTTTGTTGCGAAGGTCTTTGTCTACTTTTCCCCAGAGATAGGGTCCTAAATATCTTATGCTATGTTTACCATAGTTTACAGTGTTAAATCTAGGTATAGGAAAATCACTATTACGTAAATCATAATTCTTAAATTGCTTGTAAAATATATCACAAATGTGTTTAGGTGCCAGTAAATTTTTAACCTTGTACATTAATATCAGTATGTCTTGTAGGCATCTATCTACTAAACTAGGCAGCTTTGCCTTACTTAATAGTTCATCATAATCTGCCGTCTTGCCATTGTATACTGCATGTAGTGCCCGCTCTGGCACCCTCTCTAGTTTTCTAGTATCAGATGCTTTACAGAAATGCCACTCACAGACCGATTGAAATTGACTATTAATAGATTGTTTGAAACTTTTTAGAACTGACCAATGGTACTTGTGTCATACAGCTTATACCATCATAGCTTGACTGACCAAACAGTTTTTGTGGAGCAGACTTGTCACACCATCGACTGACAAACACTATTCACTTGACTCTGAGGATGACTTCTGCTGAGGTTGTCAAAAAGTCAGTCACCAGTAACAGTTCTTTTTAGAACTACCCTCACCCAGATGATCATGCTATATAAACTATTGATACTCCTGGATTTAAACCATTCATGATTGATCATATTGGTGAGTTGTCAGGTCTCCTTGAATGTCATCAAGACAAGATTTTCAAGGTATTCTCAAGTTTAGAATAACTGAAAGGCAGAGATGACTGACTTTCACCAAAACTCAACTTTTTGTCTAGGCTTTTTGCTCTGAGGAATGTATTTAAATGATAACTGGTGTAGCATGCTTTGAACAATCCTATTATGATTGATAGGTTGTTGTAGATGCCGTGTTAGCCATCCAAATGCCAGATAAACCCATTGACCTGCACATGGTTGAAATCATGCAAATGATGCACAAATCAGGAACAGATACATCGTAAGAAGTTTAAAATAAAGAATTAATTTTTATTTTATTAAGTGCCCATACTGTTATTATCAGTGGTAGAAAATGAGTAGTATTCCTATATAGACAAGCTTGCTTGTTCATGTAATATGAGAAAACTAAGCTCCTGGACTGGCTTCTTCAAAGCCTGATTAAGCTAACCCAGGATAAGTGAGGATTTTGATGTGAGTTTTTTTTAACTTGGCAGTAAGGTTTTCTGCTTATATTGTTTGGCCTTCTGAGTTTGAATAATTTCAAACTACACAAAACAGCAGCAGTGAAAAACATTTTTATACAAGAAAAAATTTATTCTTCTGTTAACTTTTAATCCTGGGTTGGCATTAATTGGCTCAGTTCTGACTAACCCAGCCCTGATTACAGCAAGTTAACCTGGTGTGAGCCCGTGATCCAATTGAAAAGCCAGTACTTGGTCAGTGGTTTACTTCAAAAGAACATGTGACCTTGATGAGCTCACAACTTGAGCCCACAATATAGTCACATGATACTGGTTAGCAGATACCTTGCTTTGACAGGTGTCAATTGACCACAAAATGGATGCCCAATAATAATTGAAGGGGTGAGTGTAAAACCATGCTAAGTGACGATTTGGGTGAAAAAAAAATTTTTCGCGAAAGGGCTTGAATTTTTGCATGTGGTCTTCAATGTAATAGAAAAACGTGGTCCTGTATTATTTTCGCTTGTTTTTGCTTTGTTTATAAAGACGCCGCTTGGAAAACCGAGTGGTTTTTCTGCATACGCAATATCTCGAAAATGAAGTGAAGCTTAGCGGAAAAACTCCGGGACATTGTTAAACATACCTAAAGAAAACTGCATACGAAATTTGAAGCGTTTTTGACAAAGTTCACTTTTGATTAAAATACCTAGCGCCCTTTTCCCGCCAAGGTCTTCAAATAAATGAAGCCAGGCCTTTGTTATGATAAACAGAGCCGATCCTTTGTTATAATAGCCAAGCCAAGCCTTTGTTATAAGTCGAAGTCTCGCATTGGTTTATCATAACAAAGGATCGGCCCGCCGCGTCCGCAAGGACTTTGATTTCACTTAGAAAGCAGCAAAATGTCAATTTCACGCAACGTATAAGCTCAAAAATGTTGATTTTAGGTCAAAAAAGGTTTAAATGTTGATTTCATGTTAACGCGTGACAGCAAGGAGGTAGATTTCTCTTAGAAACAAGCAAAATGTCAATTTCATGCAACGCATAAGCTCAGTGATGTTGATTTCAGGTCTAAATAGGTTAAAATGTTGATTTGACGTTAACACATGACGGCAAGGAGGTTGATTTCTCTTAGAAACGAGCAAAATGTCAATTTCATGCAACGCATAAGCTCAATGATGTTGATTTCAGGTCTAAATAGGTTAAAATGTTGATTTGACATTAACATGTGACGGCAAGGAGGTTGATTTCACTTAGAAACCAACAAAATGTCAATTTCACATGGCGCATAAGCTCAATGATGTTGATTTCAGGTCTAAATAGGTTAAAATGTTGATTTCACGTTAACGCGTGATGGCAAGGATGTTGGTTTCACTTAGAAACCAGCAAAATGTCAATGTCACGCAGCGCATACGCTCAATGATGTTGATTTCAGGTCTAAATAGGTTAAAATGTTGATTTCATGTTAACGCGTGACAGCAAAGATGTCGGTTTCACTTAGAAACCAGCAAAATGTCAATTTCACGCAGCACATAAGCTCAATGATGTTAATTTCAGGTCTAAATAGGTTAAAATGTTGATTTCACATTAATGCTTGATGGCAAGGATGCTAGTTTCACTTAGAAAACAGCAAAATGGTAATTTCACGCAACTTATAAGCTCAATGATGTTGATTTCACGTGAAGACGCGCTATAAATAGGGCTGACAGATTAACAGATTAACCCTTTTCCGCAACGTACGGGTCTCCATACATCTGCATGTCTGCTGATCCCAGAAGCTCAAAACACTACAAATCACGCCGATTTGAAATAAAATCAACGCAACCTGGATCACAGATCTATGTTACAATCGATCGCTACTTGTTGGCCATTCTTATGTTTAAACAATCTAGTTACCAGTTCGAGAAACATCCGCAGAACGTGATCGCAATGCATGCCGGGAAGGGTCTTTACACCTCGTGCGCGGGAAAACATGGCGGTCGATACCGCTGCTTTCCAAACTTTGACGCTAGCAACGCTTGGCAAATGGGCCACGACTCACCAGAGGGTATTTTTCTTGGGCAAGAACTGCTCTTGGACTTTGCTGCCTGGCTCAATCTGACTTCGAACGCCGATAACACGATTACGGTATATCAGCTGCCTTCGAAGTTTCAGAACACATTTTGATTCT
The DNA here is from genome assembly GCF_042242905.1 of Orbicella faveolata. Lineage (NCBI taxonomy): Eukaryota > Metazoa > Cnidaria > Anthozoa > Scleractinia > Merulinidae > Orbicella > Orbicella faveolata. The sequence continues at coordinate 13,817,863 of NW_028301577.1, read as the reverse complement.
TTAAAACGTGCTGATGACTTACAGGTTAATCGAGACTTTATGATGCCTCTCAACCACCAGGCAGGCATATAAGGTACTTTAAAACAATGCTTAAGATATTAGTTTACAGAGCTCTAATGCGGCACATCTCTTTTTTCACGTGTTGTGCTCACGTCACAATAACCAATGTAAACAATCTGTTCCCAGATTTCCGCTCTATATATGCTGTGAGATTTGATTTTGACTTCATACACTATAAACAGTCTGCCTGTTTGCTGTTCAACAAATAAACTCCTAAAGACATGGCTAGGAAAAGCCAAGTATTTTTGCATACGTTATAACTTGAAAACGAAGCAAAAACCAGCGACAAAAATACAGGGCCGCGTTTTTCTATTACATTGAAGACCACATGCAAAAATTCAAGCCCTTTCGCGAAAATTTTTTTTTTTCACCCAAATCGTCACTTAGCATGGTTTTGCACTCACCCCTTCAATTATGTGCTTATTATCAAAAATGTACACTGTTAACTAAGGCTGCATGCCCTATTAGCTGGAGAATGGCTGCCATGTTGTGTGACGTTGTCATCATTTAGAACTATGTGCTTATGTTTACCCACAGCTTGGTCAAAGGGCTTGTAATGGATCATGGAGCTCGCCATCCTGATATGTCTAAAAAAGTAACAGATGCCTTCATCCTCACCTGTAATGTTTCTATGGAATATGAAAAGAGGTCAGTCCCATTCTTCCAGCTTTATTATTATAACAACAACAACAGTATTATTAAAGACTAGTAGTAATCAAAGATTGTGGGAGTGTGTTCGACTCTGACACTTTAATATGTATACCTCAAATGACTTTGCTAGCTGACTTTCAACCTCTGTCTATTGCAAAAATCAACATTTTTCATCAACAACCGAGGTTTTACAGACAAATAGATTATAGTGTCAAAGTCCATGCAGGTGAAGAGGTCCCCTGTATAAACTATGGTTTGTTGATACATTGCGTGACAATGCCAGTTTCCTCAGCCTCGCAAGTTTATAGAACTAAAATGTTTACATTAGCCTTCAAATGTCATGCTAAATATACTCACATCAACTGGTAATGTTTAAGCATAAAATAAAGCTAATTTGTAAAAGTATATTTTTTTAAGTGCATTATTCTTAGTTGGAAGCACAAATATAAGCAAACATTTGCAATCACATGCTCGTTTATCTTAAACAAACTATGTGCGACTGATTTGAGTATTTCCCCTGATGAATAAAGTAGATAGTATTTACACTGCCGTTCCTTGGTTCAGGCTCACTCTTATGGATCTTGTCTACCGATTCCACACAATTTTCAACCAGATAAAGCCTGAGCTGTCTGTCGTGACTGGAACAAATCAACAAATACAATCAAAATTCAGCCAATGAAATATAGCTGTTCCCACAGTTAATGTCCCAAAGCCAAGGCAATTCAAAGTCATATTCATGAACATATAAAACAAACAAGGACAATTCCCTCAGATTTTGATAAATCCTACCATTGAAGTGTTTAAATTCACCAAAATCCAAAGCTGAGAGCACAAAGTAGCAAAGCCTACAGCAACTGAATGGAAAGAAAGATCCAGCACAAAGACAAGCTCACATGGCCTGCTCACATGCTCACATGCTCACATGTTCATCATAATCTAATAATTACCATTCATGCCAGAGTGATTTTGCTCATTGCAAACTCTTCCAGCAGGAGGAGACTCCATACAAAAGTGAAGATGGCTAAATGTATCTTTGGGGATCAAGTTAGAAAACAAAATTTTCCAACTTTTCACATATGTATACTATTTTGGTATTTTTGCAAGATTTCATTTGGTAGAGATTTAGGGACTGAGTGTATTGTAACCACTGCATTTCAATCAGTCCCCACAACAAAAAAATGTGTAAACTTCTTTTGTGTGGGAGTCTCCATGTTAACTAAGAAAGAATATAATGATTAATAACAATGTCTCGTCTTTCTGAATAAGGTAGGAAAGAACAAGAAATGCCACCAAAAAGCACAGAAGACAGTTCTATTATGTGATCAAGATTTTTGGTGGCTTCCCAGAAATCCTTGAAATCACGCCTCTAAATTTCATAATCACACCATCTTGCACCTCGATCAGCTGATGTAATCTAGTTTCCGCCGAAACTATTAAATCATTTGCGATTTACCTCACATACATTTTGGATTATTTTCATTAGTAACAAGATTCCAAAAAAATAACTGAGGAGCTCTGATTTTAGGCTTGGCTAAATCTATATATTAACGGTACCAGTGTACTGGCCATGACATGCCCCTGCAAGAATCAAGTGGGGTGGCCATTTTGGTGTCCTTACAGGAATGTCAGGAATGTGGATTTATTTTCTGCATATAAAATAACCGTGCACAGGAAAACCATCTCAAGAAAGCCACAGGTCAAAGTTGGGCTTGTGTTCTCTGAATGCAACAATGATAGTGTTTGTTTGGTTAGGAGAAAACAAACCTCTATTTCCCTGTTGAGTTAAGCTTAAAGGAAATATTTTAGTGTTGTACCGTCAATTGCTCCTGCTTGCCCTGTTTGCTGAAATGAACGTCTTCACCTTCATGTTTTCAAGTGAAATCAACATCTGTTTGATTTGTAAGCCTAACAGACACTGTTGAAGTGGCATTCAAGGGAAAGGAACATTTTGCTGTGTTACTGTGATATCAACATCCTTGAAGAACCTCATTCATACACATGAAATCAACACTTTGCCATTTATTCTTATGAAATCAACATCTTTTTTTGCTTTCACGTACTTACATTAAATCACCGGTTTGACCCATTTGTTTTGCTATGTAACAAATCACTTAATGACTAGTCCCTAGGGGAACAGTGAATTTTGTTTCCTGAGAATCTCAATGTTTCCCTCTACTTCATCTTGGGAAACATTGAGGTTCTCAGGAAACAAAATTCACTGTTCCCCTCAGGACCAGTCATTAAGGTGGCTGAACACAGTTTTTGATACCTGTGTTTCATTCACCTTTTTCTCTAAAACCCTTGACCTCTCGGTCGCCAAAAATGGCAGCAAGCAAGTTTACAACACAAACTTTGATCTTTTTTATGGTTAAGCTGACGTATGTGCCGTTGCCATGGCAATACAAATAAAAATAAACAGGCCTTTAAAATCGGTTTTGTTTATTTGTAGAAAATCTAGTCATTAGATTTTCTTTATAATTTGCATGGAACAAGCTTGTAACAATTCTCACAAGTTAACACCATTTTGCTAATAATTCAACAGAGAGATCTTTAATTATCCCTTGTTGAAGGTTTACTGGAATATCTAGACTTTCCTTTGTTAAAGTTCAATTATTTTCAATACTCCAGTTACTTATTTCCTAAAGTATTTTCATGCCAAATTTCGTGAAATTCTAATGAGTGGTTCTCCAGAAATAGGCGTATTTCCGAGAGTGCAAATTTTCATTCAATTGCAATTTTTTTACTTACTACGCATGCGCTGCATTTCACTGGGTTCTTTCGGTAACAAAGAAAAAGCTGAGAATTGCTGACAGAGTTCTTTCCATCTTTACCTTTTCTAACATATATTTGTGATAAAAGACTAAAGCCACCAACACACTGCGTTCAATTATAGAGAAAAATAGCACAGATAATGCGGGTGTTGAGTAAAATAAAATGATCGCTCTATTGACGGCATGTTTGGTTTTTGCAATCCTTGTGCACGCGCTGAATTGCATCAGCAAAAGCGCCCACGAAAACTGTGTTCGGCCACCTTAAGTGTTAACTGATGTTTGTTTTAGCTGCTTCTGAATTGTGTGTTTTTTACCCTCATGAGTGTGTCTTGAAGCTTTTCTGAATAGATCCTTATTGAAGGCTGCAAACATGGCTGAATAGCTAATAATTAAAAGTTAGAGAGACAAATTACTTTTTTCAGTGCTATTTAGGAGTTTTGACTTTATTGCATTGAATTACAACCAGCATCATCTGAAACAACAGAAAGGATTTTGCTCAGTCTCGCCACTCCTCTGTGCATCATGTTTTCATCCAGTTTCATTCTCCTCACCTCTCCTCACTCCACACACAGGTTGTAACCTTCAGTTACTTCTAGTTAACTTTAAGCATCTGTCTGTTTGTTTATGTTCCAATTTTCTAGCCAGAATTTTAGAAATGGTAGTTAATGTCATCACTTCTGCATGCATTGCGTGTTGTTTATTAAACAGCAGTGTGCATTCCATGCTGTTTATTTTTCTTGTTATTGTTATGCGGCATTGTTTATTCAATAATGGATACATAGGGGGAGTAATGAGTTTGTCTTGGTAAGCAAGGTTCTGTTATTTTGAGATGGCAAGCAGGTGATCGTAACATTGTACACCTTGATCGCCATCAGTATTTTTTATTTATTTTGTAGTGTTTCCCATAGTGGTCTTTTACTGCTATTTTTTTTTCTCAGCACTCAAATAAGGGTATTCATTCATCCATTCATTATTAGGACATAAACATTAAAGAAATCATAGTTTTTATGGTTTATTTTACACGTATGCTGAAATACCATTATTCTGGGTAATTTCCCAAATTCCCTGGAATACAACCTTTACCTTTTAAAGTAAATACATTTTAAAACGGTCAACACTTTGATGACAATGGCCAAATTCTCATGTTTTATAGCGAGGTGAATTCTGGCTTCTTTTACAAAAGTGCTGAGGAAAGGGAGAAGCTAGTAGCAGCCGAGAGAAAGTTTACGGATGACAAAGTACAGAAAGTAATTGAACTGAAAAGGAAGGTGAGGAGAAGCATGCACTTGCAACATTGGTTAATCTGTTTCAACCTGTTTCAACACCATGTGTATATATTTCTGTAAAATTGTAATATGCGAGTCATAATGAAGTTGTTGTTGCTGTTGCTTTGGCTCTTTCGCTATCACACAAAATAATTTACATGGGTTTTTTATTATAAATTGCGTGGCTGAATCAATTCAAACCATTGATTCTAATGTAGTTATGAGAGTGTTATTGTTTCTTATTAACATTTTGTGTCTTGAGTAACCAGGTCCTAGAGGATAGTTATTTTTAATGGTTGCCAGTGGTTCCAGAAAACCCTCTGAACACAGTTCTGTTTAGTAGCCCACTTTGAAAAAGAGTAATGATCTGGGCCAAGTGCTAATGGAATTGTTTGGGGGAAAACAATGGTTTGTGCAGTAATGATTTCACTCAAAGTGCTTGTTCTTTTCAGTGCAATTTTGCAATGTTACTGTGCAATATTACAACATACATTGGCAGTTTTCTTGAGAAAGTTGCAAAGTTGATAATTTGCTCAGAAGGATTGCAAGCTTGGCTTGTATTTTGACAATTTCCAGTCTTTATTTTTCCTTCTGTGTCAAACGGAAAAAGTAATTGCCCCATGATTGACATTTTCATCAAAAGACTGCAAAAGATAGGTTTATTACATCTAGGTGGAAATCTCATCTCCAAACTGCTCCAAAGCTTAAATTTACACTACAAGTTGTGGCTTATGTTTTTAATTTTGAGGTACGGGTCCCTTCATAGCAATTAGTTGTTTTGTCCCTCTTTGCAACCAGTTTGTGTTCTTTCAGTTTTCTTATCAAAAAAACAAAAGCAGGAACTCAAACTCAACTGGAACTTGGCAACTTGCTCCAGCAAAGTTACTACAGTGTAAAACTGAATTTACAAGTATCTTTTAGAAATTCAATAATGGAGCATTGTACCTGGACATTGCAAAGTTCAGCATGGAAAAACTGGTGAGCCAGTTTGACTGAAATTACCTGTAAAAGCTGGGAGCTAAATCACCATCTGTAACATTATGTCCAGGCTCAATTGTATTATTTTTAAATCCTTTCCATATAGCCCTGAAATCCCTATTATCATAAGCATTCCTGTCAGAGCTCTCAATCACTTAATTTGTTCCTTTCATCCCCCAAATAATCCCATAAGTGCTCTTGCCAATACTCTCCCCTGGGCCACAACTCTTTATCAAAGTGGGTCATATTAGAGTACCAAGATATTACAACTGATACAGTTTTGTGGGAGCATCATGGGAATAGGAGAATATTAAATTATGTTACAATAATTTCAAAGTTCAAACTTTAAACAACAAACATCTTCTCTTCACAAGGTTTGTGAAGGAAGCGATAAAGGATTTGTGGTCATCAATCAGAAGGTTAGTTTGAAAGCAATAACGAACAGCTAAAAATGTTTTTGTATTTAAGAGTTGAAGAAACATGAGTAGAAGTTAGTTAGAACAAGAAATGCTGTGGAAAAACGGCAGCAGCAAAGCATTTTCACAGTCTGTTTGAGTTCTCCTACATGCATTGTACTTTTTCGTCATTCCTTTTCAGAAAGTGTTTCTGATGGTCAGTCAGTAAGATAGAGTAATGTATAACCACAAGAAAGTTCATTTGGAAACTGGCATGAGACAAGCACAAGAAAAATAATATGTTCCTCCTTTTCTCTTGCTTCTGGATGTGCATCTTCATTGTTAAATAGCTCTTTCCTAAGAAAAAAAAACAGGAGTCATTTTGTTGTAGGGAATAGATCCATTATCATTAGACATGTTGGCTAAAGAAGGCATTGTTGGACTTCGCCGTGCTAAGAGAAGAAACATGGAGCGACTTACTCTTGCTTGTGGAGGCATTGCCATGAATTCCTTTGATGACCTGACACCTGAGTGTCTGGGCCATGCAGGACTTGTGTACGAACATGTTTTGGTAAGAATGTGAAATGCAAATTAATGTACAATAATTAACAATAATTTAGCCTGCAGAACAGGTGGATTAGCAGGCTCTAGCGTGATACACGTGTGCGCACGCAAAACGTGAGGCGAGAAAAATCCGCCTGTTGTCACACCATTGTTTATGCTAGCGAATGGATTTTGCTGATTGGTTGCCTTAAGCCAGGTGACATCAGACGCGAGAAAAAAACAAAATGTGTTTGATTCGGGTTACAGGCCTACATGAACTCCTAAGGCTCATGACAGTTCTACATTTGCTGTTCTCTTATAAATTCCAGCCTCTCAACCTTTTATTTTGCTCTTCGCTTGTCATTGAAGGGCACTTAATGTTGTGTTATCTACTCTACTTAAAAGTAGAGTAGAGCTGTTGGACTGTTAGAGGTCAGAGCTCTGTATAGTTTCAGCTGTTATCTATGCTTTGTAGAGTTTGACACCTGTAATTTGCCATGTGCTGAGTAAAGTGTTGTTTGTCTTGCCTCATTTCTATTGCAGAAATGTATGTCGTATCTCTTTAATTATTCGCTCTGGAGGGACAAAGTCGGTGATCATCATTGTTGATTATTTGCATTCTATATTGTGATGCCAGGCCCGGTTGTTAGATTAAAAATGTGTTAAAAAATGGCTTTTCACCACGGATCATATTAAGTTTTGTCTGGCGTCGCCAGAGACTTCTGTAGTGTTACTTTAATAATCTTAGAGATTCATTCTGTGTCATCAAAGTTATGTTTCTTGAATCCTGAATTTGTTCGAGCTTTTCATCTCCCGAGCTCGATGTTTAGGTTTATACCTCCTCTGCTCATTTTGGCACCCCATGATTTAAATTTAGCTAAATTTAGATGCTCATGTCTGTTGACTGTTTTGCATCATGTATCTATCAAAAATTGGTTACTTGAGACATTTTTCGTGCGAGCTAGTAAATTGAATTGTTTTGTTCTCTCTCATTCTTTCATGCCAATCATTTCAAGGGGGCGGTAGAGCATAAACAGTGATGTGACTACAACTGGATTTTAGAGCCGGCTTCTCTGCCTGTACTGCAGGCTACAATAATTAGACAAGGTTGAGCAAAATATCATGATTTGTCAGTGTGCAGCAGATCAAATAGTTGCTGAAGCTAAAGGCCGAGGCAAATAAATGATCTGTGAGACACTTACAAATCAAGATATCTTGTTATTAACCAAATTGGATAATTGTTTTATCATTTGATCACCAAGTTTGTTTTCATATTTAAATCACTCTCTGAAAGCTCAGGGAAGCAATCTGCCATTTTTATCCAAGAGCATGGTTTCAATTATGCTGAGCCAAATATTATTTTCAGCAAAACACATTTGGATCATTATTTGTAGCCATTTATGTGTAGGTCACCTGGTGGGCCCTTAGCTAATGGAAAAAATGAAAAAAATGCATTGAATGATAATTTATATTATTATGCCTTGAAGCCCCAATAGGCTGCAGAGAAATAAACAATAGCCTCAGTGTGGTGCAAAAATAGTTATGCTTGGATACGGTATTTGTTTACAGACATTATCAGTTCCGAGAAGTGCACAGTTTTCCAAGAGCAAAACTCAAGGAAAACTGTGAGCTATGAAGAACAGATAACGTCCAAGGACAAATAGCTGAGCATAGTTCATGCCAAGTGGAGGCTATTGTGTTTATTATCCGTCAAATTTTTTTTGCAACGCATGCAGTTTTGAAAATTGGGAAATATCACTTGGATCTTCCCCAGGTTTAGCTGGGGCATTTTCAGTCGGGTCATTATTCACCTGTCAAGTGTGGTGGCATAACCACTATAGAGAGCATGGAACCAGGAATAAATGAAATGGAATCAGGAAGGTCAGCCCCCTTCCCTTACCTTTCCCTGTTGCTGCTTAACTTCATGTATTATTTATTTTGTCTTTGTCCTAGGGTGAAAGTAAATACACATTTATTGAAGAGCTGAAAAAACCTCTCTCTGTGACCATTCTTATTAAAGGTAACCTTGTTAAATGTTATATGAAATTGAAAACATTTCAAGCATGAGAAAGATGTACACTGTAATAACAGAGCTCCTGTGTACCCTTGTCCCACCCTTGTGACATGATAAAGTATTCTGTCTTTTTCATATCACAAGTGCACTTAAATTTAGCACCTTTCTTTGGTTATCACTTCAAAGATTTTTTACATTAAAAGGAATTCTCACATTTCTGAGGTATTTTTTCAGGACCAAACAAGCACACTTTGACACAGATTAATGATGCAGTGCATGATGGCTTGAGGGCAGTGAAAAATGCTATTGAAGATGGTGAGAAATCTTATTGATAATTGATTGATTATTGGTAATTATGACAGTATTTATCTTCTATGACTGCCAATGGAATGTTACATTTTTCACTGTTTGTTAATTTAGTACATAACCATTCTTTGCAGACAACAATGGGGCCTGTATAGAACTGGGCTGGTTGAGGCTTACGATTTTAGAGAAAGTGTTCAAACATGATTGAGCAGAGGTGCACAAAGGATCTGTTATTTTCCTGTCCATGCATCCTTGCACTTTTCCTTTAATCTGAGAGCCTCAAATAGGCTAGCATAGTCCCTTTCTTATTTCTCTGTAGGAAGTGTCATTCCTGGTGCAGGTGCTTTTGAGGTTGCTGTCAATGCAACTCTGACAGAGTTCAAGAAGTCAGTTAAGGGTAGAGCAAGGCTTGGAGTTCAGGTAAGAAACCCTACAGTAAACATTACTTGGTAATCCTAATTTTGACAAACTTAGTAGCTGAGTTTTTTTGATAAACTGTTATTCCATGAACTCTTGTGACAAATGAGAAAGGCTCAGTGCAAGATCCAAAGGTCTAGCATAGCAGAAGATTATTCATCTTGTGAAACTCAAATGAAGCAAGAGTTTATTTGATTAAACAGCCGTCATGAAGACTACAGTTGTGTTACTCAGAATCAATCACATTTGCTGAAGTATGAAAGGACAAGTCTTTTCAATGAGATGTTTTGTATCAAACTGTACATCACTGGTGCCCTCTATTGTACTTACAGTCCATATTTAACAAGTTATTTAAAAGGCAGCATCTTACTTATCACTGATTTTATATCTTGTTACAGGCTTTTGCAGATGCACTGCTTGTTATTCCAAAAATTCTGGCCCAAAACTCTGGCTATGATCCACAGGAGACAATTGTTAAGCTCCAGGTGATTGAGAGTAAAAGAAACGAAACAAATTTAGTGTTACAAGTATCCATATTTTAATTGTAGTTAATGAAGGAAATTATATGCCAATAAGTATTTTTGGTGAAATACATTTGGAATGCCTTGCACACTTCTTTCTCACGGCTCACAAGCTGGCAGGTTACAACAAAAACTTATTTGAACTTTCCAAACTTAAAACTGAATTACAAAAGTAGTCATCTCAAATGACTAGGCTAATTGCTCTGCCTACATGTAGTTTTGAAAGAATTTGCACTTCTTTTGTATTTACTGTCAGGATGGAGTTTTTCTCTACTACTAAATGTAGTCAAGTGTGAAAGACTTTTGATTCTCTGGTGACTTTTCTTTTTATGGTTTTTGTCAATTGGCGTGTACATGGTTGAGTGGAAGTTGCGAAAATTTTGCACTTGTTGAACTGTATCAAATTGTAGCGTTGCATTTTTTATTCATTTAGTATGATGAAATGTTTTTAAGAACAGCTTGCTCTAAGGGTCACCTACTCCTATGCAGGACAGAAAAATTTGATCTTCTCAAACTTTGTCGGGAAGAAGGTTTTTACTAACTTATTCCAAAACTGTAACTTTAGGGTTGTTTGGATTTTCATTTCCATGTTGAAATGGCCTTATGTATTTTGCCCTGAAGAAAGCAAAACTCAACCCCAAAATTACACTTTTTACGAATGCTAGCAAGCCCAAATAATAAGCATGGCTGGAAAAGCTAACCTATAGTACTAAAATATCATCTTTTAACAGTTATTTAGCATTGTCAGATCCGTATGTAATTTAAACCGCAGTTTCAAGCAAATGTTCAAAATTAGGGACCGTTCATTTTTAATAAGGTAGGGGGGGCTGGTGGGATTTGGGGGGGGACCATGCGAAAAAAAATGGCTTTCGAGGGGGGGCCATCCCAAAAAAATAAGGGAAAAAGGGGGGGTCATGTGAAATATTTTAGTAAAACTTTAAAATGGCATCATGTTTGGATATCAAAAAAATTGCTATAGAATAAACATAGAAGGCAGGATACAAATTTATTACAAACTTTCCTTCTCCTTTAAAAAGAACGTTTGGCGACAAAAAGCATTTGTAGCTACTGAAAAGAAGTATTTAACACTGTTATTTTCGAATGCAACTTTCACTGGCACTCATCTTCATCTTCGCTGTCTTCGAGTTCTTCGTCGCCGCTTGTGCTGCTATGGGAGTCTCTTTCACCAATGCTGCAAGAAGCAGCAATGCTTTCCGTCAGAGTGTACTCTTCAGGGTACATGAGGGTGTAAACATAATCTCTGACTTCCTGCTCAAGGTTTGTGGTGATTCTGCTTCTTGCAGCATTGGTAAAATAATTCCCTTCCAAGAGCTGTGCGATGTATGGCCCATCTCTTCTAAATAACGACGTGGCAACATCCTCAACTTTAATACACTCTTCCGGGACGGCCGTTCTAGGAGGGCACACAAGGCATTGTGGAAGATCATTTCCTAGCGGGTTTCCAACACAGATTCCTTAAACTCGTTGGACGTTGTTTTCAGTCCGCTTCCTCTTTCTTTCATTTGACTTTCTGCGGTTTTCTTTTTTCCTTCTCCTTTTGTTGATGTGCTGTTTGAGTATGCTCTTGAATATGCTGTTATAATTGCTCTTCTTATTTTCTAGTGCTTCCATGTCCTGCGTGACCGTCGTAAACTTAGCTTCTATACATTTGATCTGTTTTACATTAAAACTGTGGGCAAATTCTTCGCAAGCCCATTGGACTGAAAGAGTGTGGAATCGTGTTCCTTTACATCTTTCAATATGACATTCAACTTTTCCACCATTGCTCTGTGCTCTTTGATGGAGAAGTTCAGTTTTCTTCCATCACTGGGCTTCAACTGGTACCCTGGCATGGAAAACTCACTCGCCCTTTCTGAACAGCCATCCGCACTTAGAAAGATTGCTTCTTTTGCTTGTAAGATGTCAAACTGCCTGGATCGTTCAGCTGTAAACCTTTTCTTATACGACTCGTCGCTTTCGCCATTATTGCGCATTTTGGAGTGAGCCTCTTTCATGATGCTCATGTAGTAATGCGCTCTTTTCCCGATTGGATTAACAATATAGCCAAGGCTTGTTTTCCGGAGACCCTGAGGTATGGTTGTATCATCAACAGAGGAGGAACTAGTGACCTACCAGAAAAGGAAAGACGATTTTTTTTATTTATTATATTGAACTGATATTATTGAATGATCATGGTTCGTGTAACCGTTTGATGTTGTATTCGTGTAGTGAAATGTAGACCTGAGTCAAACGATATATTAAAAGACACATACTATTGTAAAAATGTTCAAACAGTTTTAGGTGCTATCTTCACAATAGGAAAATACAGAAGTTTCTCATTATAAAAGTGAAACATACATGTGTTTTTAATGTCCAGATAAAAATAGGAACACTGACCAAAAATTAACACTTACCGGCTCATCTTCTTGTACTTCAACAGCTTTCTGTTTTAACGATCGTTTCTCGTGGCTTTGCAAAATTCCTTTAGAATGCCATTTGTTCCAACAGGGGTCACAAATGCCTATCACTAGAGTAGAGGTAAAAACCTTCCAAATTAAGACATCTGTAAGTTAAATGTAACAATGTGTTTCACACAACACATCCACAGATTTCCAGTTTTTTCACAACACTTCGTGCTTGGTTCAGTATCACAATGCAGGAGCAAGGAAAGACTCTGTTCTAGGCCACTGTTACTCCCGTAAGATTGAGAGGTTTATGAATGAGCACTATGAGGAGGGGGAGAACTACAGGGAGTTTCTAAAGTTGTCCTGTCGAGAAAAGGTAGGAGAAATTTGTTCTTTTTGTTGTAAATGGACTGGACCACCCATAGAAATATACCCTAAACCAGTTCCTGACCATTCCTGCCTACCAGAATACCACTACCTCTCCTACCAGAAGACCCCAAAAGAAGGGCGTGATCCAGATGACTGGCAGCCAAGGGTCCAAGCGAAGAAAGAGCATGGAAGTGGCAGGCTGGTTTTATCTGACCCAGAGAGCGCTGCTCTATTTGCAGGCAAGTTTATTGTCAAATCAAAGTTTCTGGTGGATTATTTTCAGCATCTTGAAGTGCTGGAATTTAAAAGGAAAAAGAGAGCAGAAGAAAAGGCAAAGTTAAGTAGGGACGCAAAAGATAAATCATATAAGGATTATCCTTGGACTGAGTTGTGCGAAGATGCAACCAAGCTTAAAAAGCTACGTGTTCCAGAACTAAACAAGTACTTGAACCACCTCGGGCTGAAGCAACATTTGAAAAGCAGCAAGAGTGAGAAAGGCAATTGAAAGACATTCATGCTTGCTGCAGAAGAGTCCTCTCAGAGCTAGCCAACCAACACTGAGAAATGCCAGGACATTGATACAAAATGACAACAGGGAAAGTGCTGACAGCAGTGAAACGGATGAAAGTGACAATGATGAGTATGACAGTGATACCATTGACTCTGGGGGAGAAGATGACTCAAGTGACGTCATTCTTGCATCCATCAATTCAGATGAGGAAGATGCCAATGAGAGGCCAAATGCCACACGCTCAGGGCAAGCCATAACTAGGAGATCCGAAATTGACTTCTCCTTCTTTTGATTTGTTTTTTAAACAACAGCTCTCTGTAGTATTGGGATTGTAAATATTGTCTTCATAGTGAGCACAATAACGTGAAGTAGGGGGATATTAGAGAAATATTAAAAAAGTTGAAATCTAAATATTGTTTGTTTAATTTTTTTTTGGGGGGGGGGTCATCCCAAAAAATGACCGCTATAAGGGGGGGCCATGTGAAAAAATTGGTAAGCTGAGGGGGGGTCATCCGATTTTTAAATGGTGCTTCCCAAATCCCACCAGCCCCCCCTCCCTCATAAAAAATGAACGGTCCCTTATATGCTTTGACGATGTCGGTGATGTCAAAATGTAAGTCAATTTTGTGGACCAGGAAGTCAATCTGGTACATGGATTTACCTGCCCATATTATTTTTCTGGCTAAAAGTATCCCTTGAGCGTGTACGTTATAAAACGGTGGCAGGTTACCATGGTTACCAACACTTTTTGGTCTGTTGTAGAAGTTTTTATTCAACCCTACGCCTGAACTCATTCGTTAACCATCGTTTCTACGTAATGAACTCTATGGCTCTACGATCACATTTCTAGAAAAACCCTACGGCTCTACAGGTTCATAGAATGGGCACCAGCTGAGTATTATGTCAACTATGTATTCCACTAGTTTTCTCAAAGATTTTTTGCAATGCTGATTTTTTATCTGATATTTTGTTGCATGCGTTCTCTGTGCTCATTAATGGTCAAATGCTTGCTTTCTTATTCAGAATCTTATTTTCTTATTGCAGCCTCATAACTTTTTTCAATTACAATAACTGATCTTAGAGACCCAATTGGCTAATTTTATTTTAATTCACTTATATTAAACAGTCACCTTATTACATTAAGTGGTCAACTGGAGCACAGTTTTATGTTAAGAAGAACTCTCACTGGCACTGAACAAAGTCAGTGACTTGCTTCACCAAATTAAGTTATGCAACCCCAAGTCACAGACGACCATAACTGATTTTTTTCACTTCATGTTAAATCAATGATCCACTTTAAGGCAAACATGCTTGATGTTTGCCTTCTGAACAACATTCCTCTAAAATGTGATGGCTATTAACTGGACTCCTTAGAACATGCAACCACTTGTATTCCACATTATTGTTGTTTTGAACAATAAATATAGATTGTGAGCTTACTTTTGTTTTCGCATTCAGTTTTTGTCCCATAACACTCTAAATTTTGATCACCAATTTTAAATGTTGAGCATCTAGTAGTGTGTCACCTGGGTGAGGGTGACCGCTTAATAGAGGTTTGACTGTGCATATTAACCAAGAGTGAGGTGTTTTCAAAAAAATCTCAAACCTTGCCCTTGCTGTACTGACCGTGCCATTGCTCAGTGAATATGACAAGGTCTCAGTGTGAGATTTTCCCATAAAGACCAAATGAGATATTTATTTTATGGCATTTTGATTTGTCTTTGTAGGCCTTTAATAGACAATATTCATATTTTTGGTATTGGACTGGAACTAGCTTCCAGTTGAGGTTAATGCCGGGATTGTGTTTAAATGCAAACAACATTAATCTCTTTTTAGTGATATTCCCCCGCATGAGCCTCAATTGCAAGCTAGTTCCAGTCCAATAACACGAATACGGACATAGACTATCAGCCCATAGCTGTTATGAGAGAATGATGCCCTGGAATTAGCCAATCAAAGCGATGCAAGCCATACAATTAATTATCATAACTAACATTGAAAGAATTCATGTCATACAGTGAGAAGAATTATTAAGTCAACCTGTAAAATGTTGCAGGAGGAGTATGCTGATGCTAAGGCCCCAGTGGGCATTGATCTGTCAAGTGGAGAGGCATTGTTACCTTCAGATACTGGCATATGGGATAACTACAGAGTCAAGAGACAGCTTTTACATTCATGGTCAGTCTCCAGTTATATAATTATGTTATCAAAATCAATTATTTAGAAAATCAAGCAACTTTATTTTTACGAATACTTTGCATTTTTGCATAGTATTCATGGAATATTAGCCTCTTACTAACTAAGCCAGAGGGCTGTACTGGGGAATATTGGCCCAAAGTTGTGTCAGTACGCACCAAGCACAGTCAGGTTCATACAAAAACCACCGAGGGCCAATGTTCCCAGTGCAGCACAATCAAACTAGGTAAGTAAGTATATGGCACAAAAATTTTGAACTTGCCAGCTTTTGAAAAAAAAAAAAACAAGACACAGACTATGACCTTTTAATGGAAACGGACTGCATGGCAAAATTCCGCCCATGAAAGAACCAATCAGGGTGCTGGGATCTACCACAAGATTAATTGCCTTGCCATATAATAAAATAAAGATACTTTTCGTTTGAAAACAAAAATATTTAGTAACATTTCCCTGCAAAAAGGTAACAGCAATATGGTATAACTAGTATTTACGACTTAATACTAGTTTATCTCTGTTTTAATGTAGTTGGGAGCAATTCTTTCTAGTGTTTGTCGTGAACTGGTAGCATTTCATTCTGTTTAGCCACTTAAAGCTCGCATTTGTATATGATTTGATTTTTGGCGTTCTTTAATAAACCAAAATCAAATTTTTTGGAACACTTGCAGCTTACATTTCATTATACTCGGCATGGATTGTATACATTGTTTAAAATTCATTATTAAGATAACTTGTCAACTACATTACCGACAGAACTATCTTACTTACTTTTGTACTTCATACTTTCAAAAAACCACCTTACCAACGGAAATAATTTGCAAGTACTGTCGAACCCTGTACAAAGCCACTGGGCTTGTGGAATTTCTGGCCTTTAAATCCTCCTCAGTCCCAGGAGTGGGGGTACTTCCTGTAATGGCCTATACGGGGAGGCTAAGCCCAAAAGGGATACCTTTCAGGTTTATTAAAGGGTGGAGATTTCACAAGTTTAGGAACATGAGAGGGTAGGGGAATCTGTCTTTTAGGTAATCAAAAGGGACCTTAATAAATATAGTTCGAACAGAGGTACCTTATGGAAGTGTCATTTAATTTATTAAGCCTTACATCATTGACTTTATTTCAAGGGTTTAGAAAAGAGATGCAATGTTTTTAAGTAGGTGTGTGAGAGTTACCTTTCATCAATAAAAGGCATACAAAAGGGTTACCTCTTCTGTTAAAATGGTATATGAAACGATAAGGGGTTGGACCTCGGGACGGAGTCTCCCCGTATAAAACTTTGTAGAGTACCCCCTTCCTCCCCCAACCCGGGTCCTCAGTTCATTAAATGAATTGGGAGGTTTGAATCTTCCAAACATACACCTTGTTGAACAGCGGATTCAATGCTTATATTGGTATTTGATTCTCTCATATTTTAGTACTGTCATCGCCAGTAACCTTCTTTTAGTGGATGAAATTATGAGGGCTGGTATGTCCTCTCTCAAGGGCTGAGAGTCTAAAGCGCTTCAATCAAGGTACGAGTTAAGAAAGTTTTATATACATGTACAACTTAATTCCCAGCCTGGTGGATCAGTTCAGTTTATTGATAGTCAAAGCAGTTTTCAATGGAGTGTCGTAATTTAATTTAATTTTAAACTTTACAAAAGTTTCATGTGATCATGCTTATCTCAATTCAATAATAAGAAATGGGGGTCACCGAGCTCAATTTTTAGTTATAAGCACTTAAAGGTAAAATTAAGGGTATTTCTACTAGGTTGTACTGTTGCCATGGTAACCTATTATACCCTAAAGATTACCATTATTGGTTTACAAATGGCTGTGCTTTTGTCTCATACCAACACTTTATAAAGAGTGGTCGTAGTTTGCTCCTTCAAAGTACAGCTGTTGGAAAAGGGCTGGGAACTGTTGACAGCCACCTTAATTTGGTCTAATTTCTAAGTGGACAACAAGGTAGCATGAGATTTTGAAGCCCATCGCCTAGTGTAGTAATGCAACTGAATTACCTTCGACATCAACTCTAACATTTGACTGACAGACAGACAGACCCGACTAATGACTGTTGACAAACGTAACACCAGTCTTACAGACAACATCATTCCGGCTAGACTTCAACAGACCAGAAGGAAAAGAGAGTGAACTGAAATATTTCCTGGTATTAAATATATTTGATACTTTAGACATCTTGTTCATTGTTTGCTGTCTATTTCTTTGCAGTGTTGCCGTTTGGATATTTAGCCATGTGTGATGGAGTTTTTTTTGCTTTGCTATGGTGTTACAATGACGCTGATGAGAATTGAGCTCCTCATGCCAGAGTTCGCATGAAATTAAAGATTGGTTCAATAAAATAATACTAACTTAAATGTTTTGTACACTCTGTAAGACTCGATGTGCCCGTACTAATTCAGGTGTTGTCATCCTGTGATCCCTCTCCTAAAAAAACGGAAGTGAAAATGTACCCCTGTTTACTTTATCTAGCGCTACGCTCGCATTTTACACTTGCTTGGTTTAGCAGTGGATTTCTCCGCACTCTAAAAACAAGTGACATGAGGCAGGCCGAAAGGGCCTTGTGACGGAAGGCCAAAGCCAAGCTTGTTGACCAAGCTTGTTGGCAAAGAAATCATTGCCAATTTCAGGTCAGGGCTACAGTGAATGTAAGCTGGAAATGTTCCTCTGCCAGTGAAGTGACTAGCTGAGATAAAAAATTCCCCTCAAAGTGTATCGTGATAACGATCGATCCTTGTACTTTCACATGAAAAAAGGTTGAATGTCTGTAGACTGATAATGAGTAAATGTTACAACTCTTTCCTTTATATAAAATGTTTAAGTAGAAATATCTGCGATGAAATATTGCCTAAGATCATTGAAAATTCTTTTAAATTTGAGAAATCGTCATTGTCAAGTCAAGGTGAAAGTTAAAATGAAACTTCAGTTAGTACTGAAAGTGAATAATAGGTCTTTAATCAATAACTGTGAAATACAAAATATGTTACCTTAAACAAAGAGTTTCACACGTATGGAGTTCGTCTGCGTGTTCAAATTTGGATGAAGTCTTTTTGTAAACAAAGTTGATCTTACAGTCAAACCTTGGATCAAAATTTTGACTTGTCAGCATATGGTAACTACAGAGACTTACCCCATGCGCTAATGCCCAACCCATGTAATAGCTTTTAGGAACCGTTCATTTCTTATGAGGTACGGGGGGCTGGTGGGATTTGTTATATATGATGACCCCCCCCCCCCCTTCTTAATCAAATATTTTACCTGATCCCCCTCGTACCCCTAAGACTCCAAATCCATGAAAATTAAAAGTCAAATTGTTGCAGTCTGAAAAACGTACATACTTACTTAAACCCTTTCACCCCTTGGGGGCATAGGTCCTTAAGGAAGTCTTTCCATCCATCTCTGTCTTGTGACTGTCTCTCCAACTGTTGCCAGTTGAAGCCTGCCTCCCTCATCTCCCCCTCCAGTGACCGTCGCCTGTTTCGTACATTGTCCTAACATTCCACGTTCCGAACATGGTGTTTGCCATGGGCGCGAGAAAAGGGGATCGGCGAGGCACATCGCGTCATAGACGTCGGTGAGACACCTCCTTTGGCTAGTTGAGTTTCGAGGCTTCCTTGCAAGGTTTCTGTAATCAGTGCTTTCTCCACTAAACTGGTGGTTGGCCGATCTAGCTTCACCATTGCCCCGTTAGCCAGGCATTTTTCAAGGTTCTAGACAAGCCTTTATGGCGTGGCGGCCCGGTGGAACAGATCCCCCGCCATACTTCACCCTGTCAAGCAATCCTCTACTTGACCTGTTGCCCACTTGCCATGACTTGGACGAGGGGTTGGATTTTGGCGGGCAGTCTGAAAAATAGGTCCGCACTGCGTACTTGTGTGTGTGTAGCGTTCGCTTTGCTTGTTCGAATTTTACGGGTTGAGGAAATTAAACTGGGATGCTTATTGGAAACGGGCGGGATAGGGTGCTGTTCCCTTTCTTTCTCACGTTTTTTTTTTGCCTCCCGATCCCTACCCCTTCCCCGTTGACGCCTGTAAAATGTTAGCGTGTTCAGGCAATAGGTAGTCTGCTTACGTGAGTCCGTTAGCACCGTCATTCTGTACCGTTGTCGCAGTGTTGCGCCTTTTTTTGACGAGAAATATGTTCAGTTGTAAAAGACCTTTAGAGGATGGGAGCTTTTTCCATATCAATGAAGGTCTTTGGTTTATTGTATGCAAAGTAAAAATATCATGCTACATAAAATCCCTGGGTACCGATTTGAGTAGTTCTAAAAATAACGTGGTAAATATTAATGTGCTATAAATTAGTAGACGTTTTGAAGGGAAGGGTGAACCCACAATTCTTATTTATTACGTGTTTTACCCATGAGAGCGTGAAATAAGAGAGAGGGGATATTCATTTATAAAATTTGCAAGAGAAGTCGTTGGCAGGAGAAAGACCGAGTCTTACAAAGAAAAATCTGCAGTTGATCTGAAAATTATCAGATGATATTTTTATAATTGTGTGTTTTGATTGTCAGGGTAGGGTTTTGAGTGAGATGTTGTTGACATTGGTAGTTGTCTCTGTTTGTTGCACTGAAGTTGATAAGATCTTGAAAAGAAAACCAGATCGGCTGAAAGCACGAACCTGAGAGGCATGAATTGACCTTTGTCGACCTTATTAGGGCACTTCACCTTAAACTCTTTTCAAAGGCAAGCTTTTTAACCTCATTTTAAAGCACCAAGACATTCGTGCCATCACAATTGGAGTAATTTCAGAAATTTTAGTTCGAAAATAGTGTTTTAGTTATTTGGAGTATAATTCTTATCTTAACCCTTTGAATACCAAACTTTCGTTAAAGAATACCGTTTTTAACCGTTTCGTCAGGTCTTTTGGCTGCTATGACGCTAAATAAGCCTAAGTTTTGCTATGAAAGCTTTTTTTTTACCAAATGAGAGCTTTTTCGAGGATTACGTACAAAATTGAGCAATTCCGGGCATGCGCATAAGCCTATTATTATTATTATTATTATTATTAATGTTATGATGATGATAGTAGTATTAGTATTAGTATTAGTATTAGTATTAGTATTAGTATTAGTATTAGTATTAGTTGTAGTATTAGTTGTAGTAACCATGATATCATGATTAGATACGGAAACATGTTTTGCAGGTTTAACAGACATCCGCGTGAAGATCAAATTGAAAGTTAAATAAATACATAATGACGCTAAAATTTTAAAAAAGTTATTATTATTGTTATCATTATTTTTATTATTATAGTGGAATGTGTGAAGATTTGTAAATAGGTTTTCTGAGGAGATTTCAATAAAGTTCTTATTATTTAAAAAAAAATTATATATTATTATTATTTTTTTTTTTTAATTTTTTTTTTGCCATTACCCGTTCTCAATTTTGTTTGTTGCCCCTTTCCTTTCTTTTTTTTCTCGGCCCTTTTACTCTGGCTACCTTTTGCGTCGCATGTTCTTTCTGACAGCCGTGAAAAGTTGGATGCTAATTACGGGCGAAGCCTAGAAATGGACCTTGATCAATCTTAGTCATAATGGACCATTTTCCCACTGTTTTTGCACCAAAACTGATAACGTTGTTTTTCGATTTGTGACGTCAAAATGCCGTCCATATCTAAACCTGACCAACGTACGGAAAGGTCTAGCCTAGTTCTACTATCTGCTTATCACGGAATATCTGATGACATTAAAATTTATGACGTCACAAGTGAAACAACGAGCACGACCATTAATTACGCATATATGCGTAATTAGGACTCAAAGGGTTAAACTTAAATAATCCCTCTACAATATTTGTTTTGATATCCAATGTGTTGTTGCAGTGTTTTACCTCGACATTAGTTAAAACAAACAAGCTTAAGTTATCCTGGAAGCCACTCGCAAGTAAATTTTCATACTGTTTACGTTTAGAACTTTAACGTTTAGTTGGGATACCTGTCCATTTCATGCATGCTCTAATTCCCAGAAAATGACGATCGAATCAATGACATCAAAAATTTAAGGGTCTAGATTTTCCTCCCCATCATTCGTTTGCCCTATATAAACACTTTAAAACACACCATTTGTGTGAACCAAAGCATCACTTCATTTATTTCTATATTTCAGCGAAAAAGCGAAAATTTCTTCCGCGCTAGCGAATCACAGACAGTTCTGATGGTTAGCTAGGCCGAGAACGCCTACAATTTGATAAAATAAGCAAATTCTACTCACGATCAGCGCGCTTGACCTAATGTTCTTCACTCCGTTCGTGGCCACGTTTTGCTCGCAAATAGCAATGTACTTGAATTGTTTCCAGCGGGAAATGCCATATCCAGACTTCAACAGATTTTTTACGCAAAAGTTCAGAGCAAACAACGCCAACAGCAGCTAGAAATGTCTAGTCCACTGCACGTCTAAGCCCTAAATTGATGTTTGCTGTCTGAAGCAGGCACAACATTATCGCCACAGTGTAAACGGCCTACTATTACGGGGCTAAGTGACGTCCCGTTTCAGTACATGAAACAGGCAAACTACCTCTGGCATTCTTTTATTATACATGGAAGTGGCTTAGTTAATCTTACGTCTAAGATCACTCAATTGACTTCAAAAGCATTGGCAGATAGTTTTGATACTTAACTGAAGGTGGCTATTTCGTTCGACAAGATAAGTTTCATCAGGTGGAGCTAAATAATATGTGTTTCGTAAGAATTGAAAATACATCATGATACTGTACTATTCTAAAAAAGATGTGATCACCCTCGTCGAATTCAAACACTGTTGTATGGAGATAGCCCTGAACCAGACTGATCTGAAATGCCAACGAAATAGTGTATTGGCCACGCGTAGATGTAGTTACTGAAATGTTGCGACTTAATGAAACAGTAGATTATTGAAGAATTTTTTTTACAATCAAGTGATACTAAATGAAATTAAAAATCAACTTAGAAATACGTTAAGGCAAAGGAAGGAAAGAAAGTAATTTCAAATTTCAGCCCGGGCTAAGGGACCGTTCATTTTTTATGAGGGAGGGGGGGCTGGTGGGATTTGGGAAGCACCATTTAAAAATCGGATGACCCCCCCTCAGCTTACCAATTTTTTCACATGGCCCCCCCTTATAGCGGTCATTTTTTGGGATGACCCCCCCCCAAAAAAAAAAATTAAACAAACAATATTTAGATTTCAACTTTTTTAATATTTCTCTAATATCCCCCTACTTCACGTTATTGTGCTCACTATGAAGACAATATTTACAATCCCAATACTACAGAGAGCTGTTGTTTAAAAAACAAATCAAAAGAAGGAGAAGTCAATTTCGGATCTCCTAGTTATGGCTTGCCCTGAGCGTGTGGCATTTGGCCTCTCATTGGCATCTTCCTCATCTGAATTGATGGATGCAAGAATGACGTCACTTGAGTCATCTTCTCCCCCAGAGTCAATGGTATCACTGTCATACTCATCATTGTCACTTTCATCCGTTTCACTGCTGTCAGCACTTTCCCTGTTGTCATTTTGTATCAATGTCCTGGCATTTCTCAGTGTTGGTTGGCTAGCTCTGAGAGGACTCTTCTGCAGCAAGCATGAATGTCTTTCAATTGCCTTTCTCACTCTTGCTGCTTTTCAAATGTTGCTTCAGCCCGAGGTGGTTCAAGTACTTGTTTAGTTCCGGAACACGTAGCTTTTTAAGCTTGGTTGCATCTTCGCACAACTCAGTCCAAGGATAATCCTCATATGATTTATCTTTTGCGTCCCTACTTAACTTTGCCTTTTCTTCTGCTCTCTTTTTCCTTTTAAATTCCAGCACTTCAAGATGCTGAAAATAATCCACCAGAAACTTTGATTTGACAATAAACTTGCCTGCAAATAGAGCAGCGCTCTCTGGGTCAGATAAAACCAGCCTGCCACTTCCATGCTCTTTCTTCGCTTGGACCCTTGGCTGCCAGTCATCTGGATCACGCCCTTCTTTTGGGGTCTTCTGGTAGGAGAGGTAGTGGTATTCTGGTAGGCAGGAATGGTCAGGAACTGGTTTAGGGTATATTTCTATGGGTGGTCCAGTCCATTTACAACAAAAAGAACAAATTTCTCCTACCTTTTCTCGACAGGACAACTTTAGAAACTCCCTGTAGTTCTCCCCCTCCTCATAGTGCTCATTCATAAACCTCTCAATCTTACGGGAGTAACAGTGGCCTAGAACAGAGTCTTTCCTTGCTCCTGCATTGTGATACTGAACCAAGCACGAAGTGTTGTGAAAAAACTGGAAATCTGTGGATGTGTTGTGTGAAACACATTGTTACATTTAACTTACAGATGTCTTAATTTGGAAGGTTTTTACCTCTACTCTAGTGATAGGCATTTGTGACCCCTGTTGGAACAAATGGCATTCTAAAGGAATTTTGCAAAGCCACGAGAAACGATCGTTAAAACAGAAAGCTGTTGAAGTACAAGAAGATGAGCCGGTAAGTGTTAATTTTTGGTCAGTGTTCCTATTTTTATCTGGACATTAAAAACGCATGTATGTTTCACTTTTATAATGAGAAACTTCTGTATTTTCCTATTGTGAAGATAGCACCTAAAACTGTTTGAACATTTTTACAATAGTATGTGTCTTTTAATATATCGTTTGACTCAGGTCTACATTTCACTACACGAATACAACATCAAACGGTTACACGAACCATGATCATTCAATAATATCAGTTCAATATAATAAATAAAAAAAATCGTCTTTCCTTTTCTGGTAGGTCACTAGTTCCTCCTCTGTTGATGATACAACCATACCTCAGGGTCTCCGGAAAACAAGCCTTGGCTATATTGTTAATCCAATCGGGAAAAGAGCGCATTACTACATGAGCATCATGAAAGAGGCTCACTCCAAAATGCGCAATAATGGCGAAAGCGACGAGTCGTATAAGAAAAGGTTTACAGCTGAACGATCCAGGCAGTTTGACATCTTACAAGCAAAAGAAGCAATCTTTCTAAGTGCGGATGGCTGTTCAGAAAGGGCGAGTGAGTTTTCCATGCCAGGGTACCAGTTGAAGCCCAGTGATGGAAGAAAACTGAACTTCTCCATCAAAGAGCACAGAGCAATGGTGGAAAAGTTGAATGTCATATTGAAAGATGTAAAGGAACACGATTCCACACTCTTTCAGTCCAATGGGCTTGCGAAGAATTTGCCCACAGTTTTAATGTAAAACAGATCAAATGTATAGAAGCTAAGTTTACGACGGTCACGCAGGACATGGAAGCACTAGAAAATAAGAAGAGCAATTATAACAGCATATTCAAGAGCATACTCAAACAGCACATCAACAAAAGGAGAAGGAAAAAAGAAAACCGCAGAAAGTCAAATGAAAGAAAGAGGAAGCGGACTGAAAACAACGTCCAACGAGTTTAAGGAATCTGTGTTGGAAACCCGCTAGGAAATGATCTTCCACAATGCCTTGTGTGCCCTCCTAGAACGGCCGTCCCGGAAGAGTGTATTAAAGTTGAGGATGTTGCCACGTCGTTATTTAGAAGAGATGGGCCATACATCGCACAGCTCTTGGAAGGGAATTATTTTACCAATGCTGCAAGAAGCAGAATCACCACAAACCTTGAGCAGGAAGTCAGAGATTATGTTTACACCCTCATGTACCCTGAAGAGTACACTCTGACGGAAAGCATTGCTGCTTCTTGCAGCATTGGTGAAAGAGACTCCCATAGCAGCACAAGCGGCGACGAAGAACTCGAAGACAGCGAAGATGAAGATGAGTGCCAGTGAAAGTTGCATTCGAAAATAACAGTGTTAAATACTTCTTTTCAGTAGCTACAAATGCTTTTTGTCGCCAAACGTTCTTTTTAAAGGAGAAGGAAAGTTTGTAATAAATTTGTATCCTGCCTTCTATGTTTATTCTATAGCAATTTTTTTGATATCCAAACATGATGCCATTTTAAAGTTTTACTAAAATATTTCACATGACCCCCCCTTTTTCCCTTATTTTTTTGGGATGGCCCCCCCTCGAAAGCCATTTTTTTTCGCATGGTCCCCCCCCAAATCCCACCAGCCCCCCCTACCTTATAAAAAATGAACGGTCCCTAAATAAGAAATCTTAAATGCTTGTGTTTCCTGTTTGGCGAGATAAATAGTAAAACAGAGCACCGAAAACAGAGAAAAAGAAAACGATTAAGGAATTACGAGAAGGAAAAAGAAAAGATCAGAAAAATAGAGACAAGCAGAAATAAAACCAAAAAACCTCGCAGGAATTCTCGGGGAGGAATTACTCGGCGCCCAAGCCAGTTTGAGATTAATCCTTGTTCGCAGACCGAAATCTCCACGTACCTGGGGAGAGGTTATTCGGCCCCAAACTTGGGAATATTAGCATAAACAGTCGGTATGGATAGTTTTTGAAGTTTGCAGGTCTGACTGAGAGTGCGTTCATGCCAGACAAGTTAAAATGGGCTAGATTCAGGGGAATTTTGTTCGATAGATCGGCATAGTGCTTGGCAAGTTGCTAGACTGCCAAGAGAATTGAAATCCGTTGTTTTTCAGCTGCCGTGAGTTTATTTTAAGTCTTGCAAACAACGCAATTTAATTTAGACATGTTTAACCTCTGTGATTTCACCTAAATGACCTCACTACGTCCTTACTGTGGGTTAAATTAGCCAATCATTGCGACAAGAGCATGGAAAGCACTCACATCGGTCATTTATTTCTGTATTTCAGCGAAAAAGCGGCCCTTATGTGACATTCAATTTCAATAATTACTGTACATAAATATGGACATGTCGTCCTGAGATCAACAAGGCTGCTCATTTATATGGGAATACGAGATTTTATCTCAGCGCCTGCTTTGGGAAAGAATTCGAAAGAACGCGTGATGCGTGACGGAACGGCCGATGACGATCAGTGATCAGTGCCGGAGTAGAAGTCAAAAGCAAAGCAAGGCTTGAAAGATTTCCCGATATTTTGGCGTAAAATAAGTCTCATCGACTTCTCCAAACGTTAAGACTCAATAAATGTAATCAGGTAAGGTCAAAAAGCTCGCTTAGAAAATTAAAACCGCATTTCACATTAACGGACGAGATTCCTCATTTCCACACAAAATCTTGAATTTTCAGCTAGTTCCTCGATTTTTTGCGCTTCAAAATTATAAGTGTCCACAACTTTTAATGCAGACATTTGTAGCTTAGACTTTGTACATTACGCTGATAACAGTCATCATTCATGTAGAGGTCCCACTTTTGAGACAAATATATTTGTTTGGGAGTTATGTCAGCAAAAATGGCAAAGACGTTTTTTAGAGCATCAGGATAAAACGTCATAACTTTGCTTGTGTTTAAGACTAGCAAATAGTCTTAAGTTTTGTGGAAAGAGGAAAGAATTATGCAGAAGTTCTGAAAGAATTAGGTTGTTTCATTAAATGTGCGAATTTTTAACAAGCATAACATAACCCCTTAATTCTGGCGTTTCGATCTCCAGTTTTGTGTGGTTTTCGAGGTGCCTACAAAAAAAATTCCTCAAAAAATAAAGAAAGCGAATCTGTCAAAATAAAGGCCATTTTCGTTCATTGCATAAGTTGCTTGACTTGTTTAGAAAATATAGGCACGCAAGGCGTGCAAGAATTATTTTTTTGTGAACTAAAAGTCTCGGAGATAGGAGCATTCATGGAACTGTTTACAGTAATGATTTGGTTAATTTGACAAGTGTTTTTGGTCGCAATGTACAGCGAGAAAGAAACTGGGAATTTATGATGTACATACGATGTTACACTGGTAATGGTAAGATAACTAAATAGTAAGCCTTAAAATGTTTGACTGAACAAACTACAGTAATCTGACACGTCTCCAGATTAATGTAGATACCGTCTTATTTTCTAACAGGCAATTTGATTCGTTCTTTGATACAACCCACACTGTGATTGGTGTGGCACGTGCACATGCATTACTCCCTCACTCACCGATCACATAACCCTTCAAACCTGCATGAGGAATTTTTGCTCAAAAATACTACTATTGGCAACTTGTCGGCCTTTGACGTCATCGGCAGCAAAGCTCGCGAAATTGTAGGCGACGCGACAGGCGACGCATGACTGTTGATATTGTTACCAACGGAAACGAGGTAAGTTGCCCGTGACAACACCAGTTAAGAGACCTTTTCGCATTTTATACGAGTCGTAAGTTTACCCTTTTTACGCAACATAACGCAACAACACTACTTCACCGAAAAGAGAAAGAAAGAGAAAAAAAACCTCTCTGACACATTGAAAGTCTGATTTAATTAAATTGCACTTTATCTTGGTGCCACGCAGTCTTCAAAGAACATTTGAACAGTTTTCATACTTTTTACCTTTAAAAATATCGGACTGAAAAGAATATCATAAAATGCCCATCAAGTGTGGGTTATTGACCAAGTATGAGGTCAAGATGGCCAGATATTGGCCACCTTCTTTTTTTGCCTATTTTATGGACCAAGACGGAGTCGAGGTCCATAAACTCGCAAAAAAAGAACGAGGCCAATATCAAGCTATCTCGACTGAACAAGCTTGGTCAATAAAGGATTTATTATATGGCTCCATCTTGCCCGCTCGGGTAGCCAATCACAGTGCAGGATTTGATCCATCTTGCCCGCTCACGGAGCAAGCCATATAATAAATAAAAATATTTTCAAAACTGCTACTGCAGAGACGTAAAAACGGCCGTCGATAAAACCGGAACATGGAACATTCCGGAACAACCCGGAACATCGAATAATTATCATAATTGCGCAAAAAATATGTAAAATAAAATTTTAAAAAATTAAATCAAACCAAAATAAACTGGTATCGGCTCGGAAAATAGAAACAAAACAAAAACATAAAAAAAGGAAAAAAGAAAGAAAAATGAAAGTGACTGCAATGAGTGAAGGCTAGCAACTAAGAAGAGTAATCCATTCCTTCCAGTCGTTCACCGTCAGTTTAATCACGTGACTGTCCTTTATTCCCAGATTTCGTTCTTCACAGAAAACTAAGATGGCGGCGTTTGAACTCCTTAATCAGACCTAAAAGTATGGGTACACGAGTGTGATTCCTTTATTCAATTCATTACACACGATTTCTCATAAAGAAATAGTCTCTCCATGAGATAGAAATAGAAACTCTTTGGCATCGAGTTTCTTGTCTAAACTAGTTCGGACTGCTCGACCTCTGATGACAGTTTAAACAAATACAAACACAAAATTTAAAAACATTTGGCGACGCGCGCGCTGTCTTGCGGGGTCGCTGGTCAATGAGCGACAACGTTCAGAATTCTGAAGATGTTTGAAGATGTGAGAGGCCTTATCAACGGCTAAGTGCTCACGTACGCGTGTGGAAAAATGTCGGGAGGTTTCGCCGACATAACAGGCATTACAGCCCGCACATGTAAACTTATAAACTACACGTGAACGAAGCCCGCCGGGGATAGGGTCTTTCACACCAAAAAGGATACCTATCTTAAAGGAAGAAAAAACTAATTTGATGTCTAAATCATTACAATAGCGTTTGATTAAGTGCCGAATCTTCTTCTGAGTGATGACAGAAAAATGGCCTATGTACGGCAGCTTAAAGTAAAACGTGGGCGAGGTGGTAAGGGGGTAGCCCCGGGGACAGTGATTGCTATGGGCCCCAGTGATGTAACGGTTAACCACTTTTTCAATTAAATGGGCAGGGAAAAGGTTCTTTTTGAGAATTTCAGTAAGCTTGGTTATATCCTCGTGTAACCCCAACCAAGTGTTGTTGATCTTGTAGGCCCTGTCAACAAGAGTCCTAATGAGACCTACTTTGTATGAGTACGAGGTGAAGCTAAAATAATTAGTTAATAACCCAGTAAAGGTTTTCTTACGGTAAACCCTAGTTAGGAAGGAATTAGTGTCACTATTATCAATAAGAACATCTAGAAAGGGTAATTTGCGATTAAGTTCTTTTTCCATAGTAAACCTTATGTTGGGGTGCCTAGAGTTAATGTAGTCAAAAAATATAACAGCATCGTGCTCCGAGTGAAATAAACAAAAAGTGTCGTCAACATACCTACGATAAAATAAAATTTTAGAGCATTGAAAATTTTCCAACCATAGTTTTTCATGATGTCCCATAAAAAGATTGGCTAATACGGGAGCAAGGGGAGACCCCATGGCCACACCGTCAATTTGGTCATAGAAAGAACTGTTAAATAAGAAATGGGTCTGGGCGGTGGCTACAGTGAAAAGGCTTCTAAGTTCCGGTTTACTTAACTTAAGGTCAGGATTGCCCTCGGAAATGTAATTGACCGCCAGGTCAATACATTCCTCAAGAGGTATGTTAGTAAAGAGACTTTCCACATCGAAGGAAACCATAAATTTACCAAACATAGATAAAGATTGAATGTCCTGTACAAAAGTAAAAGTGTCTGTAGCACAGTGTTCAGTTGGGATGTGCGGCGCCAAAAGATTGCATAGATATTTGGCCAGGTTATAATTGTAGGTTCCAATAGAAGACACGATGGGGCGAAATGGCGGAGTTGAGTTAGGTCCAAAATCCTTGTGCATTTTGGGGAGGCCATAAATTCTTGCTGGTTGAGAGCCTTTGGGATAGATGTTTTCGTACACTTCGTTGGCAAGGTGACCATCTTTCTTCAACTTTCGGAGAAGTCGCTGCAGTCTACCTTCTCTCAGTAAAGTTGGATCTTCCTTGATGGGCCGGAATTTGGAAGTGTCATTGATGATCTTAAGGATACCTTGGTCGTAATCTGTTCGGTCCAAGACGACCACACCATTCCCTTTGTCTGGTTTTAAAATGACAATGTTTTTGTTCTTCTTTAGCTCCTTAAGAACTCTGAGTTTCTTGAGGTCAGCAGTCGTTGGACGGTATAAAGAGACATAAGAATGGGCTAAATGAGAAAGGTCTGCAACAAGTTTTCCTGCTTGCTTGGTGTCCCTCAAGTTCTTTGCCATGGTGTGATTGATAAGCTCAAAGCATGTGAAGACATCTGACTCGTTTATTTTTGGTGGACGGATGGAATGTGTTAATCCAAATTTGAGAATGTCGAGTTGTTGTTGAATGTGTGTAAAAAGAATGTTGTATTGTCCAGGGAGTGGGCAGGAATTGTTGACAGCATTTGGAGTCACCATAGTATGCCACGATTCTAATGTTTTCCTTATTCGGAAACTACCTTTGTCAATTAAGGAGGCGTTGTTAAAGTCAATAGAATGTTCATAGG
The DNA here is from genome assembly GCF_042242905.1 of Orbicella faveolata. Lineage (NCBI taxonomy): Eukaryota > Metazoa > Cnidaria > Anthozoa > Scleractinia > Merulinidae > Orbicella > Orbicella faveolata. The sequence continues at coordinate 13,787,298 of NW_028301577.1, read as the reverse complement.
ACCACGCATGGTTCGCAATTTTGGAGCCTTTAGCCGCTGTTTGGACATTTCTTATGTGTTCTTTTCTTCGGGTGTTAAACGCTCTGCCAGTTTCACCGATATAACACAATGAACAGTCGGCGCAAGGAGTTTTGTAAACAACGTTGGTTTGTGAATCCGGAGCAGGACGAAATTTCGGGGCCGGGAGCTGTTGTTGTAAAGTGGTCATCGGCTTATGTATGACCGAAATATTATGTTTTTTTAGGACGCGGGTCAAGGGCTCAGTTACACCTTTGATGTATGGAAGACGCGAAAGACTTGCGTGACTCGGAAGGTTCAACCAAAGTAAAAAACATTCCAACAAATTCCTCAGGGGGTAAATTTGGCGATGGTTGAGATTTCTTGGTTTGTATATCACGGATAAATTTGGACGGCTTGCCATTAGACTCCAACGCTACGTAAACATGATTAAGTTCTTATTCTTTCCCTTCAGATGTATTAGGTAGATTTAACGCTCTATGCAAGAGGGTTGCTGCCGTGCTCATTCTGTGTTTTTTGTCGTGGTGAGAATTTATAAAGTCTAAGTACCTGTCCGTATGCGTTGGTTTTCTGTAGACATCCACAGAAATTGCTCCATTGTTGCGAGAAACCAATATGTCAAGAAAAGAAATTTTTCCATTACATTCATGTTCGATGGTGAAGGAAATGTTAGTGTCTATTGAATTGAGTGTGTCATGGAAGGCTGTAACTCCATTCTTTTCAATAATGCAGAAGCTGTCGTCAACATACCGTCTCCAAATTTTAGATGTAACAGGTGACGCATTGATTGCAGATTCCTCGATCTCTTCCATACAGAGATTGGCCACAACGGGACTGAAGACAAAATAGTTGTTCGACAAAGTGAAGTTGAGCAGAGAGTCGTGTGGAGCTTTCGATAGATTGGTTCATCTATCTTTTGCTATCGAAAGCTCCACTCGACTGATGGCACAGCCCCAGCTAAACAGAAACTAATCGTCACAGAATAATATCTTTTCGTTCTATTGACGAAATTAATCGTAATCTCTTCGCATTTCACATTGAAACTTATCAGTGGATGCTGAAATTAACGTCACGCCCGGAACACTCATTACAAACTCTGCAGCATTATTTAGGTTTCTATACAACATGCAAACGATTTAAACCTGGTCACAACCTCTTCACATTCCCAGTAGTGCATTCCGCCCTCCCTAAAATACAATTGATCCTATCATAGAAACCACATCAACTTGTTCTTCATTCACATCTTAAACCTAGTAGTAGAGCGGCTAAGACTCAATTTAAAAACTTATCTAATGGGAAAAGCTCACCCTTCATCGCGTGGTTATATGCCAAACACTATGTTTCTTTGACTGATTATCCAGTTGCAAATGATTATCAATCCCCCCCCCCCCCCCACAAAATCTTCAGCCTAACCCATAGAAAATGTCGAAGTAAGCCCAATATATGGATACTTCCTCCTGTTTTAGGCGTCTTATTGGGGCGAGTTAGCGTTACAACCTTGCGACCGCCTTTTTAGACCGCCATGTTAGACCGCCATGTTAGACGGTGGGGGATGGGGGAGGGGAAAAATGAGAAGATTTTCTTCGCTCCACCCTTCCCCTATCCTTCCTCTTGCCCATCATTCACCCCCTTGGTAAAACTTTCTTTCTCTCCCCAGTCTTCCACTGCATGAAAAATTCAAGATGGCGGCTAAACTTTTTACGATGTGAGCGCTCGCTCGAAAAAATCTCGCCTGCTCTGCAGGCTATGGAAGAATAAATATGGCCGTTCTGAACTGTATCGTGATCAAATCTTCTCACATATCATTTACATTTACAACAAGACATTTGATTGGCTGTTTATAGTAGATCCAATCTGATTGGTGTGACATATATACATCTCGCACTCACTTTCTCACTCACTGGGTGCTTACCATTTGTCAGAATAAACCGCTTGGGATGACCGTTGTAGGATGGTAAGGGTTTTTCCAAAATCAGCAAACCAACCGAACGAGATGGCGCTTACCATTTGCAATTCGATTTCTCGTAATTGTTTACGGCTGATGAGAGACTAGAAACTGGAACATTTACCAAATGGTAAGGAGATTTCCGCCGTTCCGTTCCGAACGGAAAAAGAGGACTTCCTCTGAAGGAAGTCTACAATTTCCGAACGGATTTTCCGGAAAATTACTGTTCCATTTGCAACTTTCAACCGAAATTTCCGGATTTTTTTTGTTAATAGGTATAAAGCACCCACTCACTCACTCACTCATCCATTGACCCGTCCATAACATACCCCGACGCGTCGACTAAGAGGTATTTTTTTACAAAAAAAAAACTCAAAAATGAAAGCAATACATTTTCCATGATAATTTGAGTGGTCGGTTCTTACGCGGACTTGTGAGAAGTGTATCGGACCGATGGAAACGATTCTGCGGTGCTCGAACGCACAATTATCATATACTCCTGATCATATATGATGTGGGTACTCGTTTTAGTTACCGCTGATCTATATAGCGCTTGGTTCGTGGTGTCGCTTCTCGGTTCTTTTTTCGCCTGACTCGACTCTTTGCCTTGCTGTTTACAGTGGTGATGTAACGTACAAAACTTATATTTTCCGGTTTTAATCATGTCGACGACTTTAGTAGCAGAAAAATCCTTGGTAGGAACAATTGACATCGTATTGCTTGCTTCTTTCATCGGTGTTTTACTCTACTGGTTTTGTGGGCGAAAAAAGAAGACCGAGACTGCGGCTCTTACACAAAAACTGGTTTTGGCGTAAGTAAACTCTGACAAGTACATATGCTTAATTTTCACTCGAGGGTTATAAAGTCAAGTTGATAACCATTAGCTATCATATTTTAGATGCAGTAACGCTCAATCAAAGCTTGAAGTATGATGCATTGTATAGCTGTACGACAGACTGCGGACTACGTTTAGCTCTACAGCTCTGTAAATAGAGCTCCGGTTAACCTGAGTAATATTCACTCATGCTAGCCTGAATAACGCTAAAGTTAGCCTGTTTACGCTTAGCCCTTGATAATGGAAATGGGAATACAATATTACATGAGATAAAAATCTGCATTCTGTTGTCACTAAATGTCATACAGCACGCATTTTATTGCAGGGGCTTAAAATCGGTATATCATTTAATTATTCGAGGGTTCATGCCATGGCCGGCTTGCATAATGTTACACAAAAAGGGATTGACACTTGTTATGGAGAAATAAACTTCAATAAGATTGTCTCAAGGCAGAATTGTGTTGAAGTCTTGTGCACTTTTGTTGCAAGCTGTGTCCATTTTAAAAGGGTTTTAACCCATTGACACCTGGAAGTTTTGCTGAAAATGCCTATTGTGGACATTTTCAGCCTGGATATGAGCAAAATTTAATAGTTGCAATCTACCCAAAAAGGTATTTCCAACATGACAGCATGTCTTTCTTTCCACTAGCATCACGTTTTATGACATTTTTGCTTGGGCATGGGTAAAAATCAAGATTGCAAGAGTCTTTCCAAGGCTTTTAGGTTTTCTTTTTCGCCTTTCCTTTTCTCCTTTCTTATCTTTTTGCTGCAGTGATTGACCTTCTACTGGGCTTGCTTCCAGTTCATGAATTCCCGAGAAAGCACTATTGAGACAGGCAATTCTTGCCATGGAGTAGCCAAGTGTAGTTTAGGGAAATTTTGCTCCGAGTTTTTAACTCAAATTTCCGAGCATTTTCGGGCATATTGCGGGCTCTACTGACCCAGTCACTCTGATCTGGGTATCAGTGGAAAGATCTTTACTTGAGTATAGATGATACCAATTTTGGTCAAAGGTGGTTACGTCAGAAGTGGAACACTCAAGTGTGAGATATATCTTCTCAATCAAAACAAAAACTAAGGAGTAAAATCATCAAAATCTATGCTTATTAAGACTGGGTATCCAAACATCCTTCATGGTTGTGATTTTCTCTGTTTTAACTTGATGAATTTTTAATGAGTGTGAGAAGTGCATTGTAGTGGTCACAGAGCTCAAAAATTTTCTCCGTCCACCTCGATTGTTCTTCTCAATCCCTCGTATTGTCACCTTTTTACCAGATAACCAGAAGTAGTAACATGGCTTTGAATGCAAACTTAAACATTAATGCTTGCTTATTTTTGTTTCAATAGGCCAACATCCAAAGTTTCCCAAGAGGACACAAGTTTCATTGGGAAAATGAAAAAATCTGTAAGTTAGGTTATTGAGGGAATGCAATCTGTGCAGAAGGCTAGGTAGATTCCCTAGTAACTTTAACTCATATAACCATTGTGTTTGCATGCATTGCATTACAAACACTTTCTCCCCTTCCTCTGATATGGAGAATGTTTTGGCTTCCATTGTTCAAGGACTGAAAAACCAACCACATAGAACTGATAACAACATCAAAGTGACATCTGCGCAGCCTGCTCTTATAATCATGATTGTGCCCCTGTTTCAGTAGCTTGAAATGGTTTTGGGAGTTTCAAATGGAAAGGGAAAAAAAAGGATACCTACTAAGAGGTTAATTAAATATCAAAAAGGGTCATTTTCAAAAAGTGTCTCAACTACTTTTGATGCCCATTGTAGGCTAGAAAGAAGATTCCCATTGATAACGTTCATCACAGCAAACTTTTACATGAAAATGCTTGCAGAGTTTATGACTAGCTCATTTATGACACTCAGCTAGGTGATTTGGCTCTTTAGCTCTTTAGTAAATATATGTTATAAAAAGGTAATAAAGTTGTAGTTGTTGTTGCCGTTGAGTAGGACAAAACTATGCTTGGTATAGCCAAAAGTTCTTGGTGAGCTTGTTTTGCTGCCAGTGAATTTGCCTCTTTAATATAAGACACCACTTGTTCCTGCTGTTCCATCAATGATGATGGTGACGTGAAACATTTTCTGTATAGTCTTTTTTAAGTTACTGTAGTATCTCTTCCAGACTGTTGGTAATTTTCTTCTGTTAAAATGAAGTTTTCGACCTGTTTCTTTTGCAGGGAAAGTCCATAGCAATATTCTATGGCTCTCAAACTGGGACAGCTGAAGAGTTTGCTGGTCGCCTGGCAAAGGATGCTCAACGTTATGGTTTGAAAGCTCTTGTGCTAGACCCAGAGGAGTGTGACATGGTAAATGAAGTTGTTTATAATAAGTTAAGGAGCTAGGACATAGACATGTATGAGAAGTTTTTAATAGCTGTATAGCTTTTTCTAAACTTGTTTTTAACATTCATGGCTATCCTAAGCAGCACTTCAAAGTAGAACAATATAACACTCAAATTGCTATCCAGTGGTGGTTCCTGCATTCTGAGGCATCAGTCTGCTAAGCAGTGATAAAAAGCTGACACACTCTCCCTGATATTCTCTTCAACATGATGTCACACAAAAATGGGCAATAGGACCTATCTCATTTTATCAAGTTTTAAATTTGTAATTTTCACAATCATCTATCTGTTTTTTCTGGCTTTTAGTAGGTGTTGAGGTGGTTCCTTTTGTTTGTTTGTCTGAACAGGAAGAGCTTACACGCATGGGGGAAGTTGAGAATGCAATGGCTATCTTTGTAGTTGCTACATATGGTGAAGGTGACCCCACTGATAATGCACAGGAGTTCTATGAATGGTTACAGAATGATAGAGATGACCTGGACTGTGTTAATTATACGGTAAGCATTATTATTATTATTAATAATAATATTATTATTGTTGGTAACACCTAGATGTTATGTAATTTGTTAGTATTGTGTTTTGTATCGCAATAAAACAATTTTGAAAGTCAAAAAAACAATTTGAGTTTTTGTTGATTTACAAGAATTTTTTTAAATTGTCACAGGTCATTCAATATTCAAACATTCAGTGTCCAAAACTGTCGTCTTACAGTCCAGGTTATAGTTTTGAATCATGGCAATTTTACATGAACATGTGCCTTTTTGAGCCTTCCTTTATTAAGAATTAGAATTACCAGTCTGAGACTGCTTACATGTACACAGCTACAAAAGGTGAAATTGAAAAGGAAGGAGAACAAAAATAGGTGTGATTTTTGACTATTCATCACATGCACCACTGGTTTGTTTTCCTTGCAGTTCATTTGCAACTGATTAGTGGCTTCATGTCATTGTATCTAAGTATAAGTTATAAGGGTCCAAAACTCTTGTTTCATGCCACTAAAGGTGGTTTCATTGCTCAAATATTAATAATCAATTAAGAGCCTTTGATCATCACATTACATCACATTGAATTAGATAATTTTGTTGTTGTTTTCTTATTTACTACTGCAATAGGTCTTTGGTCTAGGAAACAAGACATATGAACACTACAATGCAATGGGCAGATTCGTGGACAAACGACTTGAAGAGATGGGCGCAAAACGAGTATTTGAAAAAGGAGAGGGGGATGATGATGGAAAGTGAGTAGCAATAAGTCCACAACAAGTTTGGATTTATTTATCCTTTAAAGATAAGAAAACTAGTCCCTATTTTCCAATTCTAGGCTGTGGTCTAAGAAAAAATTATGAGGAACATAAAGGTTCCTTAGTGTGAAATCCTGGGTGCCCAGCCCTAGAGCTTACAGTATATGAAAGAAGTAAGTTTTCCCAGTCGCCCAAAGGCAAAAGTTAGTCACCTGTGGCACCTGGGCACTTCTAGAGCACAGCCCTGCAATTGCCTATAATTCACTCTGTTTGCCTCCCCGCCCCCCCCCCCCCCCCCCCAAAAAAAAAAATTTGCATAAACTATTGTTATGAAATGCTCTTGGGAGATTTGCATATTTCCAAAAGCATTTCACAACAATGGTTTATGCAAAATTTGGGGGGCAAACAGAGTGAATTATTGGCGATTTGAAAATAGAGAATTATACAGTCGTAAAAGCAACAATTTTGTGGGTTAAGCTACCTAAGGCAAAGTAGCACTCAGGCAAAACTGAAGTATCACATTTACTTTTTCAACATTTTGCTGCATCAAAAATGAAAAAAAAAAAAAAACACACAATGATTAAGCTGATAACTCTTCTGACTCAGGCAAAATGATCCTTATTAAGTAAAAACATACTGTTCACTGATCAGCTCATTCTGCACAATCCTTTAGATAGATAGACACCTTTATTTAAAAGTAAAGATTTTAAAGTTAAAAAATTTCAGGGTAGCCCCTTCAGGGAGCTTACAAAGTGTCTCTGCTATCTCTACTTTGAGTCTCTGAATTTTAAATTTATATTAAAAATTTCTGTAGTTTGGAAGAGGACTTTGTAAGATGGAGAGAACAATTCTGGCCAGCAGTGTTAAGCAAATACAACATTGATATCAGAGAAATCAAGAGGCAAGTTCTGTGTAATAATTACTGAATTTCTATGTTGGGTGCCTGTGTTTATTTTATGTGACTGTAATGACTGTTACACATCGTACATGTTCATAACTTAACCTTAATCAGTTTTCAGATCAGGTCTGCAAACTTGATATTGTTCTTTACCTGTGGTTCCAGTCCATTATATTTGATATTTAGGGTAATGATCTGTAAAACCTGATTGGAAGCTTCTTTAGAATAAAATGTATACCATGTACTGGCTAACTTGTTTGCCCAAGTAGCAAGATAAGCAAAAATTCTTTGCACTGACCATGCTCTATTGTTCTATTTCAGCATATATATACTAAGTCATTTAGTTCTATTTTTGTGGGTACTGGCTAGAAGCCAGTAACTGTAATGTCAACAGGTGGGTAAGACAGTCCGTGACTTTTCGGAAGCTTTCGGAGAAATCTCATGAAGCAGGGCCCAAAATACCTCGAGATTTGCCCAGGTTCTTTTGATCGATTTTCGCCTTTAAAATGCGAGTTATAATGAAATAACTACTCTTAAGTACTGTTTAAAATTGGTTCTGTTTAATTTAATATCGCAATTGGAGTGAAAAATGGCAAATTTACTAGCAGAAGCATAACGTTACTGAACATTATGAATGACTACGATCTCTAACCGCTGACTGCACATAGGACATTGCAAACTCGTTTTCCCACACTCTTTGAAGTGATGCGACTTGGCAAGTAGACAAGGTTTTCTATTTTTTTCGCTTATAACCAGGCACAGCTATCACTGAATGTGCTAAAATATTGTTCTCGAAGAATCTTTCAGGATTTTGAGCAGTTTCTGAAAGTTTTGATTGGAAATATGATTGTTACATGCCTTGAGAGCAGCTATCGAACAAATAAAATGCACATTTGCAAATTGATGTTTATTTCATGTAAACTTTCATACTAGCCTGAAATTAATGTAATGCTTGTTTTATTATAAATATTTGTTTCAGTTACAGACAGGATCGATTCTAAAATGCTCTGCTGGTTAAAAGCTCTCTGAACCAGGTCGATAAGATTGTTCGCATAATTTCTTCATCCGAAAAGTCTGGATTCTTTCAGTATTAAATACTGACAGATCAGGAATGTTTGCTTCACTTTGTAACATGTTGGGTCTTTGGGTCCTGGCAATGGCATAGTTTATATTTTAGACATTACACGGTATGTCCAGGCTCAACAACTTTCTTTGAATGGGATGTTTTGTATTTCTTTCAGCAGCAATATATATATATCATTGCTCTTTATTCAGTTCTTTTACTATCTTTTCTTTCTAAAAATGAAGTCATCACTCCTAAATATATCAAGGGAAAATGCTCACAGATTGTATTCTGAACTCACCAAATGGGTGGAGATGTTGAGGGAGAGAGACTCCTTTCATAAAGAGTACCAAATCTGCACTACAGTCAATATCTACAAACAAACCCCTACAAGGAACTAAAAAGACTTGCATTCGCTTATTATATAATACCTTGAAAAACAAAATCACTGTAAATTGTACTCTTTTATGATCCCCTGTCAAATTTTCTTGAAAAAACTTTTCCACAGAAGTATTTTTCACAAATCGTTGATGCTATTATATTTTTAGCCGTGGGATTCTTCTATTTCCCATGATTGGTTAATGGTAATTAAGTGGCAGTCTCTCTAAAAGCGGTCCACTGCATTTATGGTCGGAAAAAAGTTTTCCCTCAAACTTTTCTCAGTGAACTATCTTGGGTCATAAGTAAATGCAAAGACTTAAGTTTTTGCAAATACGACAAAATATATTTTTTTAGAGCTCAAAACAATCATAGCCGGAAAACGCCTAAATTTGAGCGTTCCAAGAATGGAAAATTTCCTAAATTGATGAGCTAGCTGCTCAAAGACCACCAAACGTAACAAAAAATTGTTACTATCCCTACATTGAGTGATCCTTCAAGGGTAAGAAATGCACGTTACTTTTGATATATTTTGTTTTGGGGGATCCTGAAAATTTATCTATTACCACCCGTTTTATCACTTTCTGAAAACCGGCGAAAGTAGCTTGTCTTCACTGACGTTTATTTCCCAAGTCCAGACCCGGCCTCTCAAAACTCCAACTGAATTCTGCTAAACAAGAGTCAGGAAGCATATAAATATAAAAATACCTTGCACTTTTTATCTTCCTTTCCCACAGCGACTTCGAACTTTTTGTGCTTTGTGCGAATCTCACAGATCATTATGCAAATTAGGTTGTCACGCAAGTTCACATTCAAAACGCTTTAGTATTGTTACATTTCACCTTAAGTCTAAAATAAAAACGATCACACAAAAATAAAAATTACTAACCGCTTAAGTAGCTGAAAGTGGTGACTTATTTGTTCTCTTGTACCGTGGCGTGATGAAATCATTGGGAAATGATGTGGCGGCTCCAAAGTATTATGCAAATTAGGTTGCCTGTAAAACTTGGTCTATATAATCGGGAAACTTTTGCATGTTTTTGCATCTAGCTTTTCTTCTATTGACGATTTAAAACAGAAATATGTGTAATTCAATATTTGCATGCACTTAGGCCCAGTTCAGACGTCGTGCTTCTGCCGTGCCGAACTAAATTTCAATTAGGTTCGACGGTAGCACGGCAGGAAAACAACTTTGATTCAGGCGTCATGACAGAGTCGAACCAAATTCAGGATATACTGATGCCTTGTAACAATTCTCCTCCTAACTCCCCGTGGGAACGCAGCCTCACCAAAAGACATTAATATAATTTATGGATTTTGTTTAGCGCAGCAGAAGCACAACATTTGAATCGCTGCCACGCCAGAGTCGTGAGGCACGGCAAGACTTGTGGAACTCCATTGCTTGCATTAAACAAATAAACAATAAACAAATTACAACATAGAAAGTGCTTTGTACAGATTTTTATTCACTCGTTGAAAAACTTTGGAAAACGAATGAGTGAGCTGTGCTCACTCGTTCGTTTTCCAAAGTTTTGCAACTCGTGAATAAAAATCAGTACGTCACACTTTCCATGAGGTAATCTATATATGTTGTGTTACATGTATATCATCAAAACGACATGTTTTTAGCGTCATTTCTCAAGAAAGAGATTGAAATGGATTTTAGGACAGCTAAGACACTTAAGGGTTATTTGGTGTTTTATCTGGCTGTAATGTGTTGAAAGCAGTTTCAGAGGTAATAGGGGCACTGCTCCATAGAGAAAAGGTCAAATTAGCTGCCCCTGAGAGGCATCTGAGTTCACATAGCTGTTAGGTCAGGACACACTCACCACAACACAACCCATTCTCATCCTTGTGTTGACTTTTTGATCATCCTGATTCTCGCTCTTCTGGAGTATAGTGAAACATATGAGAGTCATCTGAGTAATTTGGTTACGAAAACGTCATTAAATAAAGAAGTACTTACTTAGTTGTCACCAAGTCGATGCTCATTTTGAAGTGCTTTCCAAATGCATCGCAATCCCATTATAACCAAAGAGCAAGGAAAGTTTCAGTGTAAGATAATGAGTATTGCTAAAGCGAATACACACTGTACGAACCTGTTCACATTGGTTGACTTTGCAATGTTTGGAGCAGATAAGGAGGTAAAATCTTTGTGGCTTGTGCAACGCAGCTGAGATTATGAAGGTCACGATGTTGTCGATTTCAATTACAGCGTTCTGTAAAGATTTGATATCAATTTTCAAGTTTTAACATTGGCTAAATAGTGCGTTTCCCACTCCATGGAGTCATCACCTGATCGTGGTGGAGTGGTTTGCGTGCCCCAGTGACCCCTAGAGCTATGTCGGCGGGTGCCATGTGCACCTGGTAGGGTCACCCATGCCGAACAGGTCAAAGGGTAGGGGTCAGACGAAGAGGCTCCCTGGTCCTCCAGGTTGGGGGTTGGGATGCGGGCTGATAACCCGCTCCTGTAAAAAACATATTATTACCGAAACCAGAAGCAGAATAATTTCAAATGATCTGGGGGACGTCGTGGTCACTCCTCACACCATGAGAGGATCGATGACGCATGGGGATGAAAGCCAAACAGAGGCCCTTGGGCAGATGAGATCACCAGTCCACCCAAAGAACGTCATGAAGATAGGAAACTGGAACGTGAGAACGCTATACCAGAGTGGAAACATAGCACAGGCATCAAGAGAGATGAAGAAGAGAGGTATTGAAATCATGGGAATTAGTGAGACACATTAGACAGGACAAGGAAAAGCAGTACTGGAGGAGGGAGACACTATCATATACTCTGGCAGAGAAGATGACAACCACAGAGGCGGAGTAGGAATACTGATGACCAGATTCGCAGCAAGATCACTCATAGATTGGACACCAATAAGCGAAAGGATAATTACAGCCAGGTTCTATTCCAAGCATGTTAAGATGACGATTGTACATGTATATGCACCAATAGAGGATGCAGAAGAGTCTGTAAAGGACGAATTCTATGAGAGACTACAGGATGTGTTGAATAACAAAAAAGAACATGATATGCTGGTAATCACAGGTGATATGAACGCAAAGGTCGGTGAAGACAACCGAGGTTATGAGAGAATCATGGGTAGACAAGGCATTGGGAGAATGAACGACAATGGAGAAAGACTTTGCGAATTTTGTGATATGAATGAACTGATAATAACAGGAACGTGGTTTCCACATAGAGATATTCACAAAGCCACCTGGGTATCGCCGGATGGAAAAACGAGAAATCAAATAGACCATGTGCTGATAAACAAGAAGTTTCGTAACTCAGTAATTGACACCAGAGTCTATAGATCAGCAGACATTGGAAGCGATCACCATCTTGTATGCATGAAAGTGAAGCTAAGACTAAGAAAACAACAACCCAAAGAACAGGGAAGTATAAGGGCAAGGTATGACACCAACAAGTTGAAAGAAAAGAACGTTTTGGAAACCTTTATGATCACTTTGCAGAATAGATATCAGGCATTGGAAGAGGAGTCACCGGATGGAGAGGAGGAGGACGAGATAGAAAAGGAGTTTCATATAATGGAAGAAGCATACACGAAAACAGCAGATGAAGTATTAGGCCGTCCTAGGAAGAAAAGAAAGCCATGGATAACAGAAGAATCATGGGCACTTATTGACCAAAGAAAAGAGATAGACAAGAAGATTCCAAGTACTCGTTCAGAGAGGATCAAGAAACGACTAAGAACAGAATACAAGGAAAAGAGTAAAGAAGTTATGAAGAGCATAAGGAGTGATAAAAGGAAGTGGATGGATGGCATCGCAAGTGAGGCAGAGGATGCTGCAAGAAAACAAAAAATGAGAAAATTATACGGATTGACGAAAGCGCTATGCAATGAAAGACCTAAGAGCAGCACAGCCATCCTTGATAAGAGCGGTAATCTCGTGAGTGGAAAGAAAGAAATGCAGGCAAGATGGACAGAGCATTTTAGAGAAGTACTGAACAGAGAAGAACCAACAGATCCTATAACAATGGAAGATGAATGTGAGTTCGAGCTAGGCGAATTGATTGAAGAAATCGTGATCACTGAACCAACAATTGGCGAGATAAAAGTAGCAATTGAGCGTTTAAAGAATGGGAAATCTCCAGGCGTCGACTCCATCACGGCTGAATTGTTAAAGACGCACAAGGAATTCTCGGCAACGAAAGTGCATCAGCTACTGGAGAAAGTATGGAAACATGAAAAGATCCTGGACAAATGGAAAAGAGGGTTGATCATCAAATTGCCAAAAAAGGGAAACCTCAAAGAATGTAAGAACTGGAGGGGAATTACTCTACTTTCAGTAGTCGGCAAAATACTTGGACGGATTGTGATTGATCGAACACAGAATGGAGTTGATATCAGACTGAGGAACGAGCAAGCAGGGTATAGAAAAGGCAGGGGAACAACAGAACAGATTTTCATATTAAGGAACATCATTGAACAAGCAAACGAGTGGCAGGCAAGCTTATATATTAACTTCATAGACTTTGAAAAAGCATTTGATTCCATCCACCGTGAAAGTCTATGGTTAATTATGCGGAAATATGGAATCCCGAACAAGATAGTAAGGATGGTAAAAGTGTTCTATGAAGACTTCAATTGTGCTGTAGAAGATCAGGCAGAAGCATGTGAGTGGTTCAGCATCAAAACAGGCGTCAAGCAAGGATGCAATATGTCTGGATTTCTATTCTTGATAGCTATGGATTGGATTATGAGAAGGACTGTAGGAAAAGGAGAAAACGGAATCAGGTGGAACTTTACATCTAAACTCGATGATTTAGATTTTGCAGATGATGTGGCGCTTTTGTCTTCTACTAAACAGCATATACAGAACAAGACTACTAAAATGAATGAGGAAGCAAGACGGGTCGGGCTGAAAATCAACAAAGGAAAGACAAAGGTGATGAGGATCAACGGGAAGAGTCAGGAGAAGGTTGCAGTAGATGGGCAAGATATCGGCGAAATTGAGGAGTTTAATTATCTGGGGGCTACCATTTGTACGGAGGGAGGAGGAATGAAAGATCTGAAAAACAAGCTGTCCAAGGCGAGAGGGACATTTGCCAGACTCAAAAGAATATGGAACTCAAGGAACATCATGAAGAGGACCAAGCTTAGACTGTTTAAAACCTTAGTTGTACCGGTGCTACTGTATGGATGTGAGACATGGAAGATGAACATGGGAGATGACCAACGAATAGATGTGTTTCACAACAAATGCCTCAGGAGGATTCTCAAAATAAAATGGCAAGATCACGTTACCACTAGAGAGCTCCTTGAGAAGGCAGAGACGAAGTTCCTTAGTGAAGAGGTTAAGAGGAGAAGATGGAAGATGATAGGGCATGTCTTACGACAAAACAGAAACAGCCATACCAACATAGCCCTATCATGGACACCTGAAGGAAAAAGGAAGAGAGGAAGGCCTAAGACCACCTGGCGAAGAACAGTTGAGAGAGAGAGGAACAGCGCAGGATGCGTACATGGGATGAGGCAAGAGCTGCTGCAGCCAACAGAGAAAATTGGAGGCATTCTGTGGAGGCCTTATGTGCCACGAGGCACAAAGAAGCTAAGTGAAGTGAAGTGAAATAGTGCGTTTCACTTTACAAACATCACTGGAAAATGGAAAGAAAGAATCAAAACACTAGAAAAGTTTTGCAAACTGACTGGTCTATAAACAGGACTAGTAGAAGTAATGGACTGTCACTAAATTAGCAAATATTCCGGCCACGTTTTCCTGACTTTTCCACATAGCGTCTGGGGATCACTGCTAATAATTCAGCAATGCTACCTATTTAAGCCGTTTCTGAGTTTTAGTTTTTGTCGGATCCCTGTATCTTAAACGTGGCATGATTAATTAAAACAACATGAGAGCATTTTGAATGAAAACAATCTGAATTAGCGTGACAACTAATTTGCATAATGAAGTGTGAAATTCGCACAAAGCACAGAAAGTTCGAAGTCACTGTGGGAAAGGAAGATAAAAAGCGCAAGGTATTTTTATATTTATATGCTTCCTAACCCTTGTTTAGCAGAATTCAGTTAGAGTTTTGAGCGGCCGGGTCTGGACTTGGGAAATAAGCGCCAGCGAAGACAAGCTACTTTCGCAGGTTTTCAGAAAGTGATATAACGGGCGGTAAAAGATAAATTTTCAGGATTCCCCAAAACAAAATATATCAAAAGTAACGTGCATTTCTTACCCTTGAAGGATCACTCAATGTAGGGATAGTAACAATTTTTTGTTACGTTTGGTGGTCTTTGAGCAGCTAGCTCGTCAATTTAGGCAATTTTCCGTCCTTAGAACGCTCAAATTTAGGCGTTTTCCGGTTATGATTGTTTTGAGCTCTAAAAAAATATATTTTGTTGTATTTGCAAAAACTTACGTCTTTGCATTTACTTATGACCCAAGATAGTTCACTGAAAAAAGTTTGAGGGAAAACTTTTTTCCGACCATAAATGCAGTGGACCGCTTTTAGAGAGACTGCCACTTAATACGGGTAAATTTTAAGGAAAATGTCTTGAAAACTACTAGAGCCCAGTCTGGCCATAAGCACTTGGTTGATCATTTTGGCTATTTTCACCTTGTTCAAGTACATTGTATTAAATACATGTATGATGGTAAAAGACTTATGCAAACAGTTATTAGAATTAAAACATGTTGGAAGATTTTTCAAAAGAGTGAAAAAAGTGGGTCATTTTACCCCCTCAAAACTGTAGTTCATGTAAATTAAGCCTCCTTAAAATCAAATATAGATGATGAAACTCTGTAGTTTAAAGTCGCTGATTGTCTATATATTAAAATAATTATGATGGACCATAGTTATAACTTCAATGATTTAACATTTTTTTTTACTGATTTCAGGAGACTGTCATCTTGTATTGAACGTCAGTTCAAACTTGTGATCCACAAAGATTTACCTCAAGACAAACTTTATACTGGAGAGATGAATAAACTTAAGTCATATATTACTCAGCGACCGTAAGTACCAATTTTTTTTTAGGTAGAAAGTCTTTTTAATTTGGAATATAGGTGACACATTTAATCTATTTGAATATTTTTTCTCCGTTTTTCTTGCCACTCAACCTTGTTCACTATCCACTGATTCTTTACTCTATTTTATGTTTGTTCAGTGATTTATTGTCTCTCCACACACTCAGCCAACTACTAGTTCAAATGCTATGAAAAGGCCCACCAATGAGAGTTTTTGCTCCACTATCAGAACATCCAGGCTGTTGGTGAATTTTGTGCAATTAGCATTTCAGTTCAACAAGAAGAAGTAGTTAAATGTTTATTGATTCATTCCAGAAAATAACCATACCCCCCTCCCATTAAAGGGTTTTTACCTTATGAACTCCTCTCCCTCCAATCTGTTTTGTAATCCTCCAAAATCCCCCCCCCCCCCCCTGTGAAATATAACCATCCCCCTTGAAGTTTCCATCTTTTTTCAACCCTTTTGAAAATATTTCCATCTCTGATTGAAGTGGAAACTTAAGTAAATGTGTTGTCCAAGATTCCAGACTTAACAACTTTCATAGGTTTTCTGGTACATTATCTTCTGTTATAAGATACAAATTAGCAAGAAAGCTCCTGCAGTACATTAGCATCACATGAAGACATCACATTGGAAAAAATTAAAGTGATCACATTTTTTAATTTCATGTCCTAATTCAAATATTGCAATTCTAATGTTATTATATTGGCAGCTCCAAAATCTGATACAACCATACATGATTTACTTCTAGTATTACAAACTGCCCAAATAAATCCTTAAGTGCTTTTACAAATTTATATCCCTCTCTCTGAAATCAAGCTGGTCCTGAACAGGGTTCGTACGGGTCCTGGAAAGTGCTGGAAATCTGTTAAACTCGAGTAAAAATTATGAAATGTATGGCAGACAGCAAGGAGGATTAAAATTGAGATCTTGGGAGTGAAAGGGTTGATGTGAATTTTAGAGTCCTGGAAAAATCAATCTGAGTCCTGGAAAAGTCCTGGAAATTTGTTTATGGAAAAGGGTATGAACCCTGCCTGAAATGCTAGTTATAGGGGAAATGAAATGTTTTCACAAGCAAACACAGACTTGCAGTCTGAGGTGCATGTAGAGAGGATTGAATCAGAGCATGTCATTGGCTGCACAATTTCCACCTAGCTGTATGTGTGTAGCTGATAATTTGTGAATCATACACACTAAAGGCTGTCAATGATGGCTCTGTCTTTTAAGAAAGAAAACAGTGTACCAGCTTCAAGACTTGGTTTTAAGCCACTTTAAGCTTTCCACTATAGTTAATCAAGTATCCAATTTTCATTTTTGCAGGCCTTTTGATGCTAAGAACCCTTTCTTGGCTCCAGTACTAGTGAATCGTGAGCTGCACAAAGCTGGTACTCGATCCTGTATGCACATTGAAATTGACATCACTGGCTCTAAAATTAAGTATGTTTTTAATGATAAACTTTTATGTTATTACTGCGTTTGTAGAATGCAGTCCTAATGCAAACTTGAGTCAAGTTTCATGGGACAGTTCACCTTGGATCTTGCAACACTGATTTGTCTGCCCCGCAGCAGGAGCAAAAACGAATGGCATCATCGCCAAACCATGTGCTGTACATTTCATATCCATCTGCACACCATTCTTGTTAACCATGTGGCCATGGGCCGAGTAGGGTTCTTGGTTTACATGGGGTTTGTTAATTTTTTTTGTAGTTTTGTCGGTGAGCAGACCCAAAGTTCCTCTCAGCCAAATTTTGAATCACACAACCTGTGATGTTTATTTGCCAACAGCTGTTGAAACACAATGTTACATATATTGTTTTCTTTGTTGTGTGTAAAATATATTTTCTCTTGGTTTTATCAAAGCATTGGATTCAAAGGGAATAATAAATATGCTAAGAAAGGTATTACGTCAGCCATGGAATGTGCTGACATTGCATCTTTCACTTTTGCTATGTGACAAATAAGATTGTGTTTACTTTGCAAGTTTATTCGCCAGGAGTGACAGTCTTTTTAGTTTTCCGAGTATTTTGCGTACTTTTAGAGGAGAAGTGAATTGCCATGCTGTTTTATTGAAGCGAGTTCAGAGATCGGAAGGAAAATTAATTATTTGCAAGTCAAGCAAAGAAGGTGTTAGAACGTGCAAGGATTATGTCACTGGTAGGGAAATGACCACCGTACTAAAGATAGCCGTGGATAACGTAATTCTTGAATTATATGACTCGTGTGACTACTTTGCTAGCCCTTTACTCATGGAAAAAAACCAATTAAATTTAATCATGACTTTTAATAGTGTTATTATTGTAGCGTTTGCATCATTCATGCCCATACATATCCCGAAGAAAGTTCCAGGTTAAGAACATTACATCATCGGAGATTTCACAACGACTATGACTGATGGTGCAATAATACAGTTTGTGTGGATCAAGTGATGTGGTGTCTACAGTAATCAGTGAATCATAAAGGACTGCTTTGGAATGTGCACTGCATTGCAACTGTAGTGCTAAGAAAACAGTTAAATTTTAAAAGCGTGGTTATACATGTAAGATCTAAAAGATCTTCTTGTTCTCTTTTTTGGCTTCTTTTGTTGTTTTTGACATTTTAGAGTCTTCTTTGAACTGGTTTTTCACTCTGATTACATTCAACAAAAAAGGGAATGCAGTCCCAATACAGACTAGAGTGATATTTTTTGGCTGGGTGAAATCAAATTACATCATTGCAAAGCACGTGTAAACAAGATGATTCGCTTTTTGGATCATTCGCAATCGCTTGTTTGTTGTTTTGATTCTGGACCATGAGTGGCCTCTTTTGTCAGAATGTGACATGACATGCTTTTGTTACATAACTGGGACAGCAATAATATTTATTCATTCTGTTCATGAACACGACTTTGAATCGTCTTGGCTTTGGGATGTTAACTGTGGGAACAGCTATATTGCATTGGCTATATTTCGAGTACATTAAACAAATTTTAGTTCCAGTGGCCAAAAATAGTTCAGTATCCAACAAAGCTCAAGATTGAATCGATGGAAGAGAACTCTGAAGTCAGGATCTCCAAGAGTAAGCCAAAACTAAGGAACAGCAATGCAAATGTTGACAATTTCTATTCATCAGCGGAAATATTTGAATCAGTTGCCAGTTGCACAGAGTTTGTTTACGATAAACCACGGATAAATCAGCATGTGAGTGCAAATGCTAGCTGATATTTGTGCTTCCAGCTTAGAATACTAGATGTAACACAAGTGTACTTTTAAAAATTAGCCTTTATGCTTAAAATTTACCAGTAAAAGTAAAAATGAGATTTTAGCATGAATTTTGAAGGCAAATGTTCTATTAAACTTGTGACTTACCGAGAACTGAAGCCGTCACACAACGTGTCAACAGTAAAGCAAGGAAGTCAAAATACAGCCGAACCTCTATTAAGCAGCCAACTTTTATTTGGCTGCCAGCGGCCAAAATCCCGGAAAAAATTGTCAGCTGTACACTGTAATGAAAACCTCTATTCAACGGCCACCTCAATTAAGCAGCCACACCGGGTCAGCTTCTTGTTGTCCCAAGGGTGATTTTGTTTTGTTTTATACCTCTAAGAAGCGGCCAGTTGTCTCGTCACCCAGAGTGGTTGCTTTTTAGAGGTTTGACCTTAATTTACAGAAAAATGGTGGACTTTGTCATTATGTTACATCAGTCTGTAAAACTTCAGCTGTTCACAAAGATAATGATTTGAACAACAGACAGCTATTTAAGTTAATTTTCACAGGCATAGAAAACGAACGCACTCACAATCTTTGATGACTACTAGTATAATAGTTAAATGTGTCAAGGATTGTCTGAGATTGCCAGGAACTTTAAGAAACTGAAATAGACTGCCTTGCACTTGCATTGTACTTGCACTGTCAGGAATACTTGAACAGTGTTAACAGTCATGTTGCTTTTTTGTTGTTGCTTACCCACAGGAATCAAGAAAAGGCTAATTAAAATAAAGCATGTAAATAGACTTCTCTTACCTCAACGTTTTGTTTGTTCTTGATGGGTTTGTAGCTTAGGGTGTTTTTTCGATTTCATCGACCTTCATTCTTCCTCATAACCTGTAGTGACCCATAAAGCAAAGCTAGGCTGGTGATTTGCCGCAACATCATCCCGCAAATCACTGTTTCATCAAAAAGCAACATACAGAATCACCATAAAAACACCACAACCATAAGGCCAAGTAAATTTACAACTGCATCAACTCATTGTTAATTTTGAACACTTTCACAGCACAGATACCATAAACATTCCAGCTTTATCTCAAATTAACAAAGAAAAATCTGGGAGAGTGAGTGACATTATAATTTACTATAATAATGATATTAAATTACATATAAATTATATATAACTACTAAATTGTATTACTCACTATAACAATAATTATCTCTTGGGTAACTCGACTTTGTCATGATTACACTTGATAAAACTAGATTCGCTGCAAAACATTTTCTTAAGCAAACTGTTAAAAATTAAAATGTATTTAAAAATAAAAAATGTAGTAGTGAAACAACTATGTTACTGTTGCTAGGTATGATGCAGGAGACCATGTGGCTGTGTATCCTACTAATGACCCTGAACTTGTGGAGAAACTTGGCAGCTTATTAGATGTGGATCTAGACTCAGTCATCTCACTCAATAACACAGATGGTGAGAAAATCACTTCTATGTAACAGGGGTTTGTCTATTGTGGGTTTGCCAAAATTATGGCAAGAGCAAATAAATTGTAGAAAGGGAGGGTGCTTGCCATTAGACCCCACATTACTGAAGCATGTAAACCAATTCATAGTTGAATTTATTCATAGATTGACAACTTATCAGTATTAATAATATTGTTAATTGCAAAAACAATTTGTTGGACACTGAATAAATTTTTTTGTCAGACTCAAAATGACCTCAGCTAAAGATTAGTTTTAAGAAAAAAGTAGTTCCACAGTACTTACTTATGTGGGTTTATGTTGATTCTTATGCCAGTATTTTAAAATGTCAGTATTTGGTACTAAATGTGTTACATGTGAGTAGGCAATCACAGGAGAGATAAAGGTATAAAGATTAATGAATTAGGTAGTATGGATTTTTAAATTTTAGATTGATGATATCAACATAGACTAGTCATTATAAATTCTGTAAGCTGTAACTTTTATGGACAGCAGAAGAGTTTGTTTACATAATCAATTTAACTTGTACATGTAGTGTCAAGTTGGTTTGACAAAACTAAAAATGTTCTAATAATGAGAAAATAAAGATGGCTTGTTGTTGTTGTTCAAGCTGATAAGTCACGAACTCCATTACCAGACCCTAGAACTTTCCTTGAAAGTTAGTTCCTACAGTAATTGTATACCTTGCATACGGCTTGTGCACCTGAAATTTGAATTGACCAATAAGGATTCAGCAGGCAGGAAAAATGTTACTGTCCTGACATCAATGTAAGTTAACAGGAAAGGCATTGAAAGCAGGCGACTTTTCTCACTGGAGGTGGGATTAAATATTCACGAAAAGGGATTTACATTTTCAAAAACCATATCAGATTGTAAAAAGTGAAAAATATGATACATTTTGTGTCTCCAAGCTTGTAATTTGGCACCAAAAATGGGTCGCCGGAGTCTGGCAACTTGCTTGTAGTTCGTTGAGTGTCGCTAGGTAGGATAATAGTTGTGTTAATCCGAACAAAATATGCTGTTCCTCATCAAATTAAACCTGGAATTCTCAAGTTAGCTATTAGAAGAGGCCAAAACAACTTTCGCTTTGTCTTTTTTTTAGCTGTCATTTATCATCCTGTCGTTTTGGTAGGACAGCTCAGTTTTGACTGTAGCTTGTACTGCGGGCACAGTTGCTGTATGCAAGTTGGTGCCTGATGTATTAGTTTGACATCACTTAAATTGTTAATTTATGTATTTTTATTATATCAAATGTTGATAGTTTTGTACCTCTTTTTTTATTTTTCATACTTATTAAGAGGACTCACCTAAAAAACATCCCTTTCCATGTCCTACAACGTATCGGACTGCCCTGCTGCACTATGTCGACATTGCTAGTGTAGTGAAGACACATGTGCTTAGAGAGTTGGCTGAATATGCAAAGGATTTTGAGCACAAAGAGTTCCTCATGAACATCACGGATACTACAGAGGAGGCAAAAGTAGGTTTTGACTGACCACATACTCTGTTTTATTTAGGGTGTGCAAATTCATAGTAATTGTCAAACGTAATTTATTATTTAATGTGATGCAGAACAGAAACTATTTTGCATCTGAGATTTTTGCTTACTTAATGAAGTTTGTACCAGCACATTCCTTACAAACACTGTCCACTTCCTTTCTAAAACAGTGTATAGAAACTGCTTTTTATCACCATTCAAAATCAGCTGGTTAAACCCAAAGTTGGCTTGCATACTGAAAACAAGAAGCTCTAACAGCTTTGAACTTTTCAGATGAAAGACCCCCTGCATGACAGTGAAACTTTTCTAAACAATAATCACACAAGTAACAAAAAAGTTTGAGACTTGTGTGAGTCCAAATCCTAAGGGTTTTTCCCAATTATGTCATTTGGTGGTTTTCCCTATGCCTGAAATAAGTAGATAGGATCTGTGTAATTATTATACTTTGTGTAAATTAAAAAGGAAAGAATTGGACCAAAGTAAATTTAATTCATGCAAAAAAGTGCAATGTATTCGCAAAATTTAAAAAGGTTGACTGAGTACCCGTAAGCTCTTTCCCTCTTTTTATCTTTAAAATTGGCCATCAGGGAGAGAGTCACAAAAATCATGCATGCAAGGGGTTGCATGTTTTAAATCCCCACCCCTGGCCTAAAAAATTGAAATGAAACCTGTGTCAAAGCATTACAGTCGAACCTCTCCACAACGGCCACCTTGGGGACAGAAGGAAGGGGCGGTTGTAGAGAGGTGGCCATCATGGGCAGGCAGGGTTGTAACATGACACCTGTTTTTTTGATGTGTGCAACAATTTTTTTTTTTTAAATTCTTATTGTAGCATATATAAATTAAAATGTATCATAACAGAAACTTGACAGAAACAGTAACCAACAGGGTGCAGTATGGGTCAAGCTTGGTGGCCATTTACAATAAGTAATGGGATTTTGTTTACACCATTTGTCAGTCATTGATTAACCAGCCATTTTGGAGAGGTAATTTTGGCAGCTGGGATGAGTTTTAGTGGCAGTTGCCATTTAGGAGAGGTGGTCGATGTAGAGAGGTTAAAATAAGAGTGAATGTATGGACTGTCCACTGGGAACAAAAAAAATGGCTGTTGTGGAGAGGTGACCGGTAGTGGAGGTTGGACCAAAGTGAAATCTTTTGGAAGGTAGTCATGTAAGCCAGGTCGAAGGTTTCATGATAATGTGCGCAAGAAGTTTACTATGATGCCACCCATGAAGTGACTCACTCGTTGTCTTCTGAAAGGGCAATCCTACAAGTAGTTCATTGGCTTTTCCATTTATTTATTGTGACTTTTAAAGTGACAACTCAACTTTTTCCAATTTAAGTTCAAATTTAAAGCAGTTATCTGAGGTAGCACTAGTCAGAAAAAAAACCCAGTAACACAATAACCATATTTACTAGCTAATAATAAATAATCTTAATGTGCAATGCACACTTTTAACAAATTGTGTTATTTTCTAGAAACATCCATACACCCCACCACAGAATGATGGTTAATGGAAATTCCTAGTGGGTGGGTGGAGGGCTAAAAGGTACAAATTTATGAGGGGTAGGGGATTGTCCACATGAAAATTTTCAAAATTTTTAGAAATTACAAGCCATTTAAAAAAAAAGACTTCAAACATCTTTTTCTTTGCTGGGAGCTCTCTGTCATCCCTTGGACAACAACAATTTGCATATCTCCTTACATAATACTCCTAACTTTAAAAATAGTATTCATTTAAATGCCAAACTATATAACTCAGTTTTAACTCTGTTTTAACTATCAGACTCAATATCAAGAGTGGGTTCTACACCCACACCGGCATGTTGTAGCAGTGCTGGAAGATCTTCCCTCATTGAGGCCTCCCCTTGATCACCTGTTGGAACTTTTACCTCGACTGCAGTGCCGCTACTACTCCATCTCCTCATCACCAAAGGTACTACATAAACATTGTACAGTATAGCACGGTAGTTTTCTTCCCTGCATTTTTCTAGGAAATGAGAAAGTGCAGTAATAATTTTTATTCTATCATTTATCATACATTTTAGATTACCAAGCAACTTGTGTTTTTCATTGGTACATGTAGTTGTCAGTTGTCAGTGGCAGGGCAATATTACCTGTACTGATAGCTATTAGGTGGATGTGAAATCTGATGTCAGTTTTCTCAACCAAAATTCCATTTGTTTTGAGAAAAATAAGAGGAATTGGCTTTTATGGTCTAAGGTTCAAATTTATCAAGTTTCAAACCAGAAACTCTACAGAAACTCTTAAACGTTTTGTGCATTTGCAAACCCTAAAACTTTAGACACTTCTATCGATAACAAAAGTGTAAAATTCATTTACTAGAAGATGGTTTCCAGGCTGGTGTGGAACCTATCAAATGGACACTGCAAAAACCAAGGAGTTTCACAACAGAGCAGTTATTTGATAACCTCAACTCATGCATGGTACGACTCCAAATTTTGTCAATTCCACCTTTTGCTGTTCATTTACAGAAAATATCCATTCATTTATGTTCAAATTTGTTTCATTATGGTTAGTATACTCTCATTAACACCAATATGACATTCATTTGCACGTAAGGAACGTTCAAGAATAACATTTGCATATGTATTAACATTCAAAATCATCAAAAGATAAACAGTACCTTCCCTTGACATTCATTGGCTGTAAATGTATTTTAATTTTTGTTGAAATAAAATTCGTTGTCACGAAACAACAATCATTTACACTTTTGGACAATCCTGTTTCAACAAAAGACTTTCAAGAACAGAATTTGCATGAGCACTCACAATCAATTGAAAGGCCGCATGCAAGAACGTCCCCTAGATTTTTCGGCCATTTTTGAAAGTACTTAAAACTAGCTGAATTTTGGCATGTGGGCTTCGTTTCACCTGAGAAACATTGCTCTGAAGTTTCTTTCGCTGGGTTGCTTTTCGTTCTCAAGAAATAACGTATGCAAAAAAGGCACACAGGTTGGAAAAACCGAGTGGTTTATTGCATACGCAATATCTCGAGAACGAAGCGAACTTTAGCGCGAAAACTACGGGGCATTGCTTAACATACCTGAACGAAACTGCATGCGAAATTTGGAGCGTTTTCGACAAAGTTCACCTTTGATTAAAATACCTGACGCCCTTTTCCTGCCGAGTCCTTCAAATAAACGAAGCTGGGCCTTTGTTATGATAAACAGAGCCGATCCTTTGTTATAATAGCCAAGCCAAGTCTTTGTTATAAGTCGAAGTCTCGCCTCGGTTTATTATAACAAAGGATCGACCCGCCGCGACCGCAAGGACTTTGATTTTACTTAGAAACCAGCAAAATGTCAATTTCACGCAGCTTATATAAGCTCAAATTTGTTGATTTCAGGTCAAAAGTGCTTAAAATGTTGACTCATGTTAACGCGCGACGGCAAGGATGTTGATTTCTCTTAGAAAGCAGCAAAATGTCAATTTTACGCAACGTAAAAGCTCAGAAATGTCGATTTTAGGTCAAAAAAGGTTTAAATGTTAATTTCATGTTAACCCGTGACGGTAGGGATGTTGATTTCACTTAGAAAACAGCAAAATGTTAATTTTACGCAGCGTATAAACTCAAAAATGTTGATTTCAGGTCTAAATAGGTAAAAATGCTGATTTTACGTTAATGCGTGATGGCAAGGATGTTGATTTCACTTAGAAAACAGCAAAATGTTAATTTCACGCAACGTATAAGCTCAAAAATGTTGATTTCAGGTCTAAATAGGTAAAAATGCTGATTTTACGTTAACGTGTGATGGCAAGGATGTTGATTTCACTTAGAAAACGGCAAAATGTTAATTTCACGCAGCGTATAAGCTCAAAAATGTTGATTTCAGGTCTAAATAGGTCAAAATGCTGATTTCACGTTAATGCGTGATGGCAAGGATGTTGATTTCACTTAGAAAACAGCAAAATGTTAATTTCACGCCACTTATAAGCTAAAAATTGTTGATCTCAGGTCTAAATAGGTAAAAATGCTGATTTCACGTTAACGCGTGACGGCAAGAATGTTGATTTCACTTAGAAAACAGCAAAATGTTAATTTCATGCAACTTATAAGCTAAAAATTGTTAATTTCAGGTCTAAATACGTAAAAATGTTGATTTCGTGTAACGTGTGACAGCAAGGATGTTGATGTCACTTAGAAAACAGCAAAATGTTAATTTCACGCAACGTATAAGCTCAAAAATGTTGATTTCAGGTTTAAATAGGTAAAATATGGCGGCCGGAAAATAGTGTTAACATCTGGAACTTACTTTGGTTATCTGGGACAATGATTACCTGCACTGAACAAATAAACATCAAATAAGCACTTTTCCGAATACAGCAACAGCTTAAATGGCTAAAAATCACGAGATAAATACATATTTTTCGACAAACGCAATCGTAGCTTTATGTCACGCACTGCCTAACAGATTAACAAATTAACCCTTCTGCGCAACGTACGGGTCTCCATACATCTGCATGTCCGCTGATCCCAGAAGTTCAAAACACTACAAATCATGCCGATATGAAATAAAATCAAAGCAACCTGGATCACAGATCTATGTTACAATCGATCGCTACTTGTTGGCCATTATTATCTTTAAATGAAAAAAGCCGAAACAATCTAGTTACCAGTTCGAGAAACGCGAGCAGAACGTGATCGCAATGCATGCCGGGAAGGGTCTTTACACCTCGTGCGCGGGAAAACATGGCGATCGATACAAGACAAATTTTATAAGTCAAAAACCAGTTCTCGCTTTCCAAACTTTGACGCTAGTAACGCTTGGCAAATGGGCCACAACTCACGAGAGGGTATTTTTCTTGGGCAAGAACTGCTCTTGGACTTTGTTGCCTGGCTCGATCTGACTTCGAACGCCGATAACACGATTATGGTATATCAGCTACCTTCGAAGTTTCAGAACACACTTTGATTCTTTAAAACGTGCTGATGACTTATGGGTTTATCGAGGCTTTATGATGCCTCTCAACCACCAGGCAGGCATACAAGGTACTTTAACACAATGCTTAAGATATTAGTTGACAGAGCTCTAATGTGGCACATCTCTTTTTTGTTCGATGGTATTTCGTTTGCCGCTCGATCGATTCACGTGTTGTGCTCACGTCACAATAGCCGATGTAAACAATCTGTTCCCAGATTTCCGCTCTATATATGCTGTGAGATTTGATTTTGACTTCATACACTATAAACAGTCTGCCTGTTTGCTGTTCAACAAAATAATAAGGTTTCTTTTGTTTTTTAACTGCGCGGCCATGGGCCGAACGCGGTTCATGGTTTACCCGTGGTTTTTTTTTTCGCAGTTTTGTCTGCGACCAGACCCAAGCTTCCACTCGGCCAAATTTTGAGTCACGCAACCTGTGATGTTTACTGGCCAAAAGCTGTTGAAACATTAGTAAATCTCATCTCCGATACTGACTTTCGCGGGAAAAAATTAAAAACTCAGCGTTCGTCAAAAATTATATTTTTTCAGCAGAAATTTAGCTCGGAACATATACATATTTATATACCTTTGCATCGTCGATGAAATGACCTTTTCCGGATATTTTTTCCTGCGGGGTCAACAAAAACCTCCGATTACAAAATCACGCCGCACCCACATGTTGCAAAAAAATCTCTTCAAAACCCTGACTTCGAAGCGATATAACACTTCAGCGTTAATAGCTACCACACATCGGCAGGCGGTAAATCTATTCGTTAACAATCCAGCCTTATCGTGTTAAAATTTCAGCGAAATCGAACACAACCAGAATTAATTAGAATTTTTTTGTGACCTCACTCCCCAGACTTGACCTAACAAAGGAAGCAACGGTCGCCCATAGCAACCGAAAAACACGAACATAACAAAGCCGAACGTTTCGGCCAAAAATCTCCAGAATTATCACCTGAGAGCTTAAACGTGAATGGGAACATCTTTTTCGAACTTTTTTCAACTCATTTAGACGAAAGACTGGCCTCGGCGGGCTACAAGAAAGACCAAGAGAAAAACAGAACAAGACAGCAGAACAAGCCGATAACATTTCATCGCACGGCTTTCGGCACAAAAACGAAAATACATCTTACTTCTGGATAAATTCAGCCTTAGAAGCCAGCAACCGGCCCCAAATTACTTTCTGTATCCTTACAAATGTCCTGATTTCCATCTCCAAAAGATTTTGCCCCAATTTTGAGCAAATAAACATTTCGTTGACGGTGGCCGCCATTACGGTGGCTTGCATACTAAATTAGCTAACTTGACAAAATTCTCCCGAGCGGGGGGATATGACAAAAAGAGCTGAAAGATGGCCTATAATTGGCTAATGATGAGATCATCGAAAGTAACGCCAATTTTCTGTCACGTTTTCAATCTGTGGTCACTGGAGTGACCAAAATCGATACATCGGTCGGGATAGAGTTTTATTATTTAAAAATTATATGACTTGTGTGACTACTTTGCTAGCCCTTTACTCATGGAAAACACCAATTAAATTTAATCATGACTTTTAAGAAAGAAAGCTGTTGTTAATAGTGTTATTATCGTGTCATTCATATTGCTCATGCCCATACATATCCCGAAGAAAGTTCTACAAAGATTAAGACCATTACGTCATCGGAGATTTGTCAATGGCTACCACTGATGGTGCAATAATACAGTTTGTGTTGATCAAGTGATGTGATGTCTACAGTAAGAAAAGAATCATCAATAACTGCTTTGGAATGTGCACTGCATTCCGACGGTAGTGCTAAGCAAACAGTTAAATTTTAAAAGCGCGGTTATAAGATCTAACAGATCTTCTTGTTGTTCAACAAAAGATCTCCAAAAGATGCCGCTTGGAAAACTGAGCTTTTTGCATACATTATTTCTCGAGAACGAAGAGCGCCCCAACCAAAAAAAATTCAGAGCAATGTTTCTCAGGTACAACGAAGCCTACATGCCAAAATTCGGCTATTTTTGAACACTTTCAAAATGGCCAAAAAATCTAGGGAACGTTCTTGCACGCGGCCTTTCAATTGCATTATTATACAACCATATCTGTGAAAGAGGTAAAAAACGTTCTCTGGTAAAATTGTATAAAATTGTGAGCTTTCAACAGCCAGTCTGCTGTCTTCGACAGACAAAACTGAAATGATAAAATAGACCTAAGAATTTGAATATAACAAGCAAATGGCATATATTAAATAGAATACGTAAGAAAGAATGTGAGAATGCTAAAAGTGTGAAATTAGTGTTTGTTTAAAAGAATATTATATTGTCCCGGCAGAGGGCACGAATTGAAGAAGCTAGTCATAAAAGGGGATAAGTGACGATTTTGGTTGCTTTTCTTTTTTCTTGCTCCAAATTAGCTGAATTTTTGCATGTGGTCTTGAATGTAATAGAAAAATGTGGTTCTGTATTTTTGTCGCTGGTTTTTGCTTTGTTTTCGAGTTAAAACGTAGGCAAAAAACTTGGCTTTTCCTAGCCATGTCTTTAGGAGTTTATTTGTTGAACAGCAAACAGGCAGACTGTTTATAGTGTATGAAGTCAAAACCAAATCCCACAACATATAGAGCGGAAATCTGGGAACGGATTGTTTACACCGGTTATTGTGACGTGAACACAACACGTGAATCGATCGAGCGTCAAACGAAATGCCATCAAACAAAAAAGAGATGTGCCGTATTAGAGCTCTGTCAACTAATATCTTAAGCATTGTTTTAAAGTACCTTGTGTGCCTACCTGGTGGTTGAGAGGCATCATAAAGCCTCGATAAACCCATAAGTCATCAGCACGTTTTAATAAGCGAAGCAAAAACCAGCGGCAAAAATACAGGAACACGTTTTTCTATTACATTGAAGACCACATGCAAAAATTCAGCTAATTTGGAGCAAGAAAAAAGAAAAGCAACCAAAATCGTCACTTATCCCCTTTTATGACTAGCTTCTTCAATTGTTGTCGGCCTCGACAGTTTTCACTGTGTGCCAGGACTCCAGCATCTTTCTAATGTGGCTGTTGCCTTTTTCAATTATCTCAGCATTGTTAAAGTCGATGGTATGATCAAAGGTCCAGGCATGTTTCGCTACATTGGAGCCTTTAGCACATTGTTTAGTATTTCTGATATGTTCTTTTCGCCTTGTACTAAACGATCTTTTTGTCTCACCAATGTAACTCTAGGGACAAGACCCACAAGGGATTTTGTAAACAACATTGCACTGGTCATTGACTCAAGGTCAAAACTTGGGAACAGGGAACTCTTGTTGTAGTGTCTTGATTGGCTTGTTGAAAGCTCACAATTTTATACAATTTTACCAGAGAACGTTTTTTACCTCTTTTATAATGAATCCTGGTATCGGATCTTCAATATTTTTACATATCCATGAAGGTGACAATCTTTAATACATTGAGACAGACATTACTGTGTTTTCACTTAACGTTAAGAGAAAACAATAGCTCGTTAGCATAATGCTTTTGAACAGAGATATCGTGTCCAATTATAGAATTATGATTATAAAACTAGGGTCCGTATGTACCTTTTTTTAACCATATTTTTACAATCCTCCCCTTGCAGATATAAATTCAGCCTCTTACGAACCTTTTGCTACAACTCAGAGGGTGCACTACAGTATACATGTGATACATGTAAAGTGACAGTTAGATTTCCCCGCAAATGCCACAAAGAAATAGAATCCCATTTGAACACAGTGAAAGGATAATCAGGGCCTAAAATGTGGACAATGGTATCGTTTCATGCAAACATATTTGCCATGATGCCTCAATAGTGAGGCAATTGAGGGATAAATTGTTCAGCAAATTTGACATTCTCCCTTCCAAAAATAAATGTTATAATGGCTGTAATGTTTGTCTCACCGCACTTAAGATTGTCACCTTCATGGATATGGTTGTATAATAATGCAATTGATTGTGAGTGCTCATGCAAATTCTGTTATTGAAAGTCTTTTGTTGAAAAAGGATTGTCCAAAAGTGTAAATGATTGTCGTTTCATGACGACGAATTTTTTTTGGACAAAAATGAAATACATTTCCAACCAATGAATGTCAAAGGAAGGTATTGTTTATCTTTTGATGATTTTGAATGTTAATATATATGCAAGTGTTATTCTTGAATGTTCCTTGCGTGCAAATGAAGGACATATTGGTGTTAATGAGAGTATATTGACCATAATGAAACAAATTTGGACTCAAATGAATGGATATTTTCTGTTAATGAACAGCAAAAGGTGTCCAATTTAAATTACTGTAAACAGCATCAGATAAGCAGCACCTTTTTACTCCAAATTTGTCCTTTCTGGACAAAGTGCCACAAATGTGCATAAATTAACACTTTTCATTAAAAAATTTGTAAGTTTGCATAGCAAACTAATGAGAACTTCATAAAACTATTTATTACAGTATGCATTGATCATCGCTTTTACTTCTTTGTTGGCTCCTAAAAGAGCCATTTTGTTCTTCATATGCATAGGCTTACATCTCATTGTGTTAAACAGCATTAAACCATAGGTAAAATTTTTTAAAACTGGTTTAAGGTCTGTACTGCAATCAAATAAAGCTTCAAAAGCTACTAGTGTCTAGCACTCCATTCGCCTGGTCAACTGTCTGGCTTCTAAGCTACAAACAAACATATGAAAGCGTTCTTATTGTTGTACAGGCAGCCCAAGCTCCAGAGTTCAAATGATCATCTTGCTATGAGTTTGGATCAATAACGATTTCTTAGAACATGGTTACATGTTACCTGTGTGATGTAGGATATGTTGGTTACACTCGTGGCCACCTCCACGAACGCAAACATGCAAACATAAAATTCATATCTTCGAGCCAACGTGTAATGTTCTTTTTATTATATGGAGAAACCAATTCAACAAAAGCAAAAGGCGGGAATCGTGACTTCATTGAACGATACAACACTCACAAAGGTGACATACAGAAAATACGCCACTCGGGTCCCGGATGAAGTGGCGTATGGAATCCACGAGTGGTTTAGTTCCCAGTAAAACACTCTTCTCCATATAATAAACAGCGATACTTCACACCAAAAACGCCTAATAAGAGATTTATTATCCAACTGCTGTAGTCAATAAATTTATCAATGAAAGAGGGAGAGTCTGACAGCTTTGCATGCGTGTGCTGACCTGTACGGCAAACAGGTTTTCTACTGTACAAATATGGCAAACAGGTCTTCTACTGTACAATATCGCTGTATATTTGTACAGTTGGATATTAATACATGTATTTATTGGACCACAGGTGGCACAAGCCAAGGGTCTGTGTTGTTGCCAGTTATGTCTAAAGTGAATGCTCAGCTAATATGTATATTCATCTGCATTCCACTCAACCTTCCCACTGTGCATTCTACTATATAATAAAACAAAATGCTTAATATAAGGCATATGATATAGGATATTCACCTTCAATTCTTTCCTCTATTTTGTTGTAATATGTTATAAAATAATTATACAAGCTCCCTCAAGGCATACTAAGAAATATTGCACTAATCACTTGCATTTTCTTTGCATAAACTATCATACATAAAATGTAACAAGCAAACAGTGAAATGCCCTTTCACCTCAGGTAGACAACACAAAATTTGATAAGCAATAAACACTAATGCTTGACAACCAAACAGAGAGAACAATACTCTATTGTCCTAACCTATTGTAAAACCACTGACTCATTTACCGAACCATCCAGCCATTTGTAAGCCTGCTGACAGCTAAGATACATGTATATGTTCACAAAGACGCTTGATGCTTATTTATATGCCATCAACCTTAATGAACAAATTCACTGCCCAAATCACTTACTTTCTGCAAAGTTAAAAAAATTCAGTCTATAAAAATGCTGTGACAGGGTTCTGAGCCACCTATGAAGATACCATATTTTGTTCACCAGTAAGTGGGCTTTTCTGTGATATTAATATTTTTGTCACTCGATAAAGACTGGTAGTATCAAGCGATCAAAATTAATATAACTGCTGAAAGTGCCAGAAACTGTAGCTGGCTTCCTTAAGTTGCTAAAAATAAGTTCTTGTTAATCAGTGTTGGAAATTATCACTCACCGGCTCGCCAATGTGAGTGTAAAAAGCGTCAGGCAAGTACAAATCATCGATCACTTGCCCATTTGACGAGTACAATCTTCATTTTTGGGAAATTATTTTCCTATTTGATGACACTAGTATTTATTTTTCATTTTGGCAAGAATATCTTTTTCTTTTGAGATGTGCAAATAATTTGCCAATAATGCACAACACAGTGTTTCAAAAAAAGACAAAATGAAATACGGCTTTCTTCAGTGATAATTTAGTACATAACTGTTACACATGTACGAAGTGATACTGCTGGTCTCTAGTTGAGCTAACAGTAATTAGTGAAGATAGCACACCAGAGGAACAAGGATATTTGCTTGTTAAGAAATGAATCTCACAAAGATTTATTTTGAAATAGAAACTGCCTCAAAAAATTAAGTACTTTCGTTGTAATTTATCATTGAAGGAAAAAATATCAGTCTTCCACACGCTGACAAGTTGACTACTCCAAAATGTCATGATTGTAGGGATATGTGAATTCGGTAGTGCCAGCTCTCCATCTAGCTGTTTTCAGTTAAAACTACAGAAATCATTAATGTGGAAAATTTCCAAGGAGTGTCAATAGTTGATGATTAAAAGAAGGATAAAACAGTGAAATCCATCCGTGATCCTAAGGAGGCATCTCGTAAATGGACCAGAACAAGAAACATCAACATGAAATGGCACTTAAGCTGGGCCTTAGCTTCATGATTACGAGATACTGAACAATGCATAATTTGTGAATCACTGCGGAGATATTTTTGGAAGGGGAGGCATCTTTTCTGGGCAAGTGAAAATTACACTGGGAGAGTGGAGAGTCTGAATGGTGAGTGCTGTCAAAATTTAGTTTCCAGCACTTGTTTATTGGATGTCTTTATTGGGGGTAAAACAAGTACTTCCAAAGGGCATCAGCCAAAAATTGAAAACTCCCAGGTGGGGGAGGAGGAGGTAATGATTGTTGAATTCTCAGGGTATGGCAGGGGTGGGGTATTTTTTAAATTTCCAATGTCAAGGGTAGGTTAAAATATTTATTTCAACTGCCTTAGGGTTAGATATTTTATGGAAGCACCTATTCTAAAAAAAGCATATAGAGAGAATTGGGGTTAATGATTTTGTATTTGTAATACCGTAGATGCATCCCACTTCTATTCACATCACTGCAGTGCTTGTAAAGTGGAATACATCCACTGGTAGAGTGCAGAAAGGTGTTGCAACTAACTGGCTTGCTGAAAAGAATTCTAAAGGTACAGTGTACATCTTATTCAATAAAAACAATCAAACATTAAATGTAAATCTAGAGTTACACTGTATAATATGATGATGTGTTGCCCAACCAAATTTCAGTGTCCAAACCCTCACAAGTGACCTCAGATGTTTTTGGCTTGTGCACTGTCTTTTCATTGTGCACTGCTTACATAAATCATTCCGGATACTAGCATGATCCACCTTGACAACTGCTTACATCTATGGTTAGCACATCTCTTTTGTATCGATTTTTTCTCTGGCCAATCCTGCAAAGAGAAAAATTTTAAACTGATGATGTTGCTATTCAGAGATATGTGGAGTGTTCTGTTTTGTTTGTCATGCAGTTTAAAATTTTCTTGTGCTAGTAACAAAACATTTCAGTCACCAGAGGGATCTGTAGACATGTTTTTGAGAGGTATGTCTTTTTAAGTTACACTGCTTATGGATTACATACAATCCTGAGTTCAAAATACTTTTCATTACCTCTCATTTCTCGTAGGATATAATGTGCAGAATTGTAACGATAAACTTTGAGTAAGTCACCATTGTTTTAAATCAAAAGCAACCCTTGCTGAATGTTCTCCTACCTGTGGAGTGCCAAAGGTCTGGAATATGCTTCTATTTTAGATTAGGAATGGCATCATTGATAATGAAGCAGAGCTGAAATCTCACCTCCTTTGTCAGTCATATTAAATACAGCTTTTTTTTTCACAAGTAGGACCAGTCGAACAATGTTATAATTTATAATTTATTATATCCTTTGGTCCTTTGTTAAAGTGCTTACTTCTTGTCAAGTTATCAATGTAAATTGTGTGCCATTGTTGCAACTAATGACAGGTGACACTGGAGCTTAAATTGTAACGCACTGGTTATTAATTATTCACAAGGTTATCCATCAACCCATCCCTCCCTCCTTACCTGCACCCATCCCTCCCTCCCTCCCTCCTTACCCCCACCCATCCCTCCTTCCATCCATCCATCCCTCCCTCCCTCCCTCCATCTATCCATCCCTCCCTCCCTCCTTCTATCCATCCATCCCTCCCTCCCTCCCTCCATCCATCCATCCCTCCCTCCCTCCCTCCTTACCCCCACCCATCCCTCCTTCCATCCATCCCTCCCTCCCTCCCTCCCTCTCTCCATCCATCCCTCCCTCCATCTATCCATCCCTCCCTCCTTCCATCCATCCATCCCTCCATCCCTCCATCCATCCCTCCCTCCCTCCATCCCTCCCTCCCTCCATCTATCCATCCCTCCCTCCTTCCATCCATCCCTCCCTCCCTCCTTACCCCCACCCATCCCTCCTTCCATCCATCCCTCCCTCCCTCTCTCCATCCATCCCTCCCTCCATCCATCCATCCCTCCCTCCTTACCCCCACCGATCCCTCCTTCCATCCATCCCTCCCTCCCTCTCTCCATCCATCCATCCCTCCCTCCATCTATCCATCCCTCCCTCCCTCCTTCCATTCATCCATCCCTCCCTCCATCCATCCCTCCCTCCCTCTCTCCATCCATCCCTCCATCTATCCATCCCTCCCTCCTTCCATCCATCCCTCCCTCCCTCCATCCATCCATCCCTCCCTCCCTCCTTACCCCCACCCATCCCTCCTTCCATCCATCCATCCCTCCCTCCCTCTCTCCGTCCATCCCTCCCTCCCTCCATCTATCCATCCCTCCCTCCTTCCATCCATTCCTCCCTCCTTCCATCCATCCATCCCTCTCTCCCTCCATCCATCCCTCCCTCCATCCATCCATCCCTCCCTCCATCCATCCTTCCCTCCCTCCATCCATCTATCCCTCCTTCCTTCCTTCCTTCCATCCATCCATCCCTCTTTCCTTTCATTCATCCATCCTTCCTTCCATCCATCCCTCCTTCCTTCCTTCCATCCATGCATCCATCCATCCATCTATTTATCTATACATGTATCTATCTATCTACGAAATCAACACAGAAGATAACACAGCAACATTGTAGGTCAATGTTATAGACATCATTACAATAATATTTATAGCTCTAAAAACAAAATGTTTTCATTCCCTTAGAAATCCTTATAAATTATGATTTCTAAACTATGCCTGCATTCTCATGACCAGGGGATTAATTGATCAGAGAAAGAGGGAACCCTGATTAACCAGTGGGACTAAAAGTGATACTTCTATTGTCCTATGTCTTATGCACAATTTTTTGTTACGTTTGTTTTCACAGAAGGTGAAGTTTCCCGCATTCCGATCTTCGTTCGCAAAACCCAGTTCCGCCTTCCTTTCAAGTCAGTGACTCCTGTCATCATGGTAGGCCCAGGTACTGGCTTAGCACCCTTCAGAGGCTTTATACAGGATAGGCACATGCAGAAACGAAGTGGTCAGTAACTTGATGAAAGTATTATTGCTTCTCCATGGTTTTGGAATACAATACATGTAGGTTCTTTGATAATTGCAGCTCACAGATGATTCATTTTTTCCATACCACCACCATCACTTTTAATAGATGTTTCCATTCAGCTATGTTGTGTTTGCTTGAATGGGTGGTAATATCCTGATCTATTTAAAAAGCATTTTCGGTTTGTTTCATTAATCAAGTCTTTCAACTGCCTTCTGACGTGATTGAAAAAATAATAAGAAAAGACAAAACATAAGTACACAGTGTCCACATGTGTCTACTCATTGAAATTAATAGTTAACTAACTCAAATTTAAAATTAGGGTGGGAAAAGAAATATTTCCATGCAGACTGATTAACTCCTCAATTCCCTCTAGTCCCTTCTCTCTATTTAGTACGTCACTTGCAGTTATGTAACACGTTGTTTTAGACATTGTTTTAGTCAAACAATCAGTCACCACTCACAACCTCAGACAACAAGAAAAGGAGGACAAGTGCTACCTTTTTCAACCCAAAACTTATATTTTTAATGTGGAAAATCCAAGTTGTAGGTATGAATGAGAGATTCACTCCATTCTTCCTTTGCTTCTTCACTCCTTCGTTCCTTCACTTCCTGTTAGACTTTTTGTTAGGCTTTCACCATCATAGCCAAGTTCAAGTTAATTTGATGTGTATGCAAGACACCTTCATCAACGATTGATTGGTTTTAATAATTTACATATAGTAAGGCTAACAAAACTGCTTGGTAATGCTTGAGTTGAATTCAAAACCACTCAGAACAAGTCAAAATAGTGTGGGGCCCTGGTGGGAGACTCCAATATTAAGTGGATAGGGCTGCTCAGCGGAAATTTTGAAAAGGACCCCTAAGGGGTACCAAGATCCTGTTTAGTGGGCATGGCTTGAAAATGTTAGGTTACATTTTGCTTTTCTGCTCTGAAGAGCAGATTTGCACATTGTCATCATTTGACTACAACTACCAGAATTCCTTTCGTTTTTTATTTAAATTTTGAATTCCCAGTGGGGTTTCAATGACAATTGCCCTAATTAGCATAACAAACAGAAAGAGTGAAGGATTCTGGTAGTTGTAGTCAAATGACACCATCATGCAAATCGCCTATTGCCAGAAAAACATTCAAAGCAAGTTTTTGTTTCACAACAAAGCAAAGAAGTTTGTCTCACTTCAATTTTTGAAAGCAATAATTTTGTCTTCATTTCCAATAAGGACAAAATGTTGATTTCACGTCAGTGTGCAACCTCAAAGATGCTTTTTTTTCACTTAAGAAACAGTTGAATGTTGATTTTACGTCAATGCCCAAGCTCAGAGATGTTGATGTCACTTGAAAAATGATAAAATGTTGATTTCACGTCAGTGTGCAACCTCAAAGATGCTTTTGAAATGTTGATTTAATGTCAATGCGCAAACTCAGAGATGTTTATTTCACTTACAAAAGAAAGTTAACTGTTGATTTCACGTCAGCGTGTGACGTCCATACATACCTACTGCATCCAAATCTTCAACAAACCAACAAAAACACTGCAACAAGAATTTCCTGTTCACAAGTTTCGACCTTCTAAAGACTATCAGTGTAGCATTATTTACATAATCCCCTATGCATCGTGTCAATGGAATTTGAGAAGAAAAGAACATATCAGAAATACAAAACAATGTGTTAAAGGTTCCAACATTGTAAAACATGCTCAGACTTTTGATCATGTAATTGACTTTGACAACTCTACGATCACTGACAAAGGAAACAGTCGCACCGGAGAGACACTGGAATCATGGCACATGGCCAAAACTGTTGAGGCAATATAACATTCGTGTAAAAAAACAAAAAGAAATAAAACTTCTCCAACTTAAATCTATGCATGTTAAAATTTACCTAAGGATGGTGTATCAGTAGGGAAAACCAGCAGGTGTTACATTAGTCGCATCTGTTGTTCCGATGTGATGATTTTCCTGGTTTGCCCAAGACAATATAACATTCTTTAATAAAAGGATGGTTCTATTTGGGCGCCAAATGAAGGCTGTTGTTTACTCACTGTCTTATACCATGCTCTAGAAAAATGGTAAGCATGAGCGTAATTTTTGGGTAGCAAGAACTAGAACTTGGGTCACAACGGTTGGTAAATGTCATTTTATGGGCATTTTGCTGCTCCCCACTCTTGTGCAATGTTGACAAAAAGCTTTCATCTAACACAAGTTTGCATTATACCATTTTCCAATATTCAAAGGGGGAAAGGGTATTACCCCCATGTTAACAAGAAAAGCATTGAAGTTGGGCAACGTTTCTCACCGGAGACGGCATCAAATGTTCACAAAAAAGAATTTAGAATTCCAAATATCATACCAGACTATAAAAAGTGAAAATTAGGAAACATTTTGTACTTCCAAGCTTCTGATTTCGTGCCAACAGCCGGCAATTAAAAGCAGAATTCTCAAGTTAAATATTATATGAGGCCAAAGCAACTTAAACATTCTCTTTTTTAACCCGTAAGCAATCTATTTAAACAATAGAGTGTTTCTGTCGAGGAACTATTGGCTGATAGTTGCCCCTTGGAAATTTGATGTTCTTAAAACAAATATTTGCCCAAGAAGTGAAGCTTCAAGGGCAAATATGCTAGTTTTAAAAACATCAAATTTCCAAGGGGCAACTACCGGTATCAGACCGATAGTTTTGAGACATAAACACTCTATTGTCTTTATTGTTAACCACTAAATTTTCTTCCTTGCATCAGTTCAAAAATCATATTGAATTATTTTCAACTTTTCTGGATGAAAGCCGTGAAAGCCAAATTTAAAATTTGAAAAAGAAAACAGACAAAAATCCTCTTAATACAATTTCAATTGTTTATTTTCCATAAGCACGCTTGTTTACAGAAATATTTTCACGGATGAGTACTATCCATCTGGGTATTTTCCTCGGACGGGCACCATGGGCTGATAGTGTCTCTCTGTGGATGAACACTAAATATCGCTTCGCATGATCAATTTAAACCAATAAAAATCTGAGAAAATTTAGTGGTGAACTATAAAGGGTTTTAGTGGTCGTGCAGATTATGCAAATGACGTCCTTCCATCATCTGCAAGCTTTTTGGAGTAATTCCATTGACCAGTAGATAAAGCTCCCGAAATCACTGTATTATTGCAGGCACGTGTATCATTTTACATTACTAGGTCTAGCTGCGATTGTTGCACTAAAAATGGAAACTTGCTTTGTTTGCTTTTTGGGTATAGTTCATTAAACATTTCTAGTCCAATAAATTCTAATCTTTAATTAACAGTTAATTCTAAATAACACCAAATGTTGGCTTTTGTAATATGTATTGGGAACGTTTTAGATGACAGAGGTGAAGTTGTTCGAAGCTGCTATTTTAAATTTCTGCTCCGAAGTTTGAAGTTTAGTAAAAATTGACAAGAGGCAATCCTCTCTACATATTGGTTGTACTACTACTGGAGGGTTGAGCTCCTGGAATTAAATTTCAGAAATCAAATGGAACAGTTTCGTTGAGGCCACCATAGCATTTGTCGAATAAGTCTCTAATAAAGAACACTGTGGTCTCGCGAGCCTCCAAAAGGCTCATGATTACGCCAGATTATAAGTTTCACCCGTGGGCATGGAATCCACTGCAAGAAAATCCTGCTCAGTCTTTGAGGACAAACTCACAGAAATCGCATTGGAAGACGAACCCCACATAGCAGGAGCGAAGAGAACTAGAGAGAACTTCACGAATTGAAATGCAATCCAAGCATTAAAATTTTGCCCATAGACAAAAATTTTTGGCTTTGTTCAAGCTGATACACTTTGATACTCAAACAAGTTGATGAGCTATCGTATCACAAAGTCACACAACAGCTCTCACGAAAAGCTTTATATATCTATTTGTAGTAGATTCAATCATCACAACACGATCGCATGTGCACAGTTTGATTTTGAGGTCGTTTCAATCAACAAAAAATCGATTCACACTACAATATTGTAAGGTGAATTTAACTGAAAAAAAACCTCAAATAGGACTCCTCTGTTCCCTGCATACTAGCCACCCTGATGCAAAAAGCTTTATATGTCTATTTATAGTAGATTTAATCATCACGGTACGATTGCATGTGTACAGTTTGATTTTGAGGTCATTTGAATCAACAAAAAACTCAATTCCCTCTACTATTGTATGGCAAATTTAACTGGAAAAAGGGTCAAATAGGACTCCTCTGTTTCCTGTGTACTAGCCACCCTAAACGTCGGCATCTGAGATGTTTGCAGTTTAAGAGGTACTAGGGTATTGGGGTATTAGGTTATTGGTGTATAAGGTTATTAGAGTATACAGGTATTGGAGTATTACTGTATTTGGGTATTAGGTTATTAGGGTATTAGTTTATTAGTGTATTAGGGGATTAGGGGATTAGGGTGTTAGGGGGTTAGGGTGCTAGGGTGTTAAGCTGTTATGGTATTAGGGTGTTATGGTCTTAAAGTATTAGGGTATTAGGGTGTTAAGGTATTAGCCTGTTAGGGTATTAGGGTAATAGGGTATTAGGGCATAAGGGTATTAGGGTATTACGGTATTATGGTATTCAAGTATTGGGGTACCGGTATTAGGGTATCAGGGTATAATAGTGTTAGGATGTTTGGGTTTTAGGGTATAAGGATATTAGGGAGTTAGGGTGTATGGGTATTAGGGTATTCAGGTGCTAGGGCGTTGGGTGTTAGGGTCTTAAGATAGTAGGGTGTTAAAGCGTTAGGGTATTAGGGTATTAGGATAATAGACTGTTAGGGTATTTGGGTATTGGGGTATTGATGTATTTGGATATTAGGGTATAAGAGAAATTCCCCAATACCCTAATACCCTAATACCCTAATACCCCAAAACACCAATACCCTAATACCCTAACGCCCTAATACTCCAATACCCTAACACCCTAATACCCTAACACTCTAACACCCTAATACCCTAATAACATAAAACCCTAATACCCTTATACCCTAAAACCCCAATACCCTAATACCCTAATACCCCAATACCCCAGTACCCCAATACCCCAAAACCCTAATACCCTAATACCCTAATAACGTAATTAAGGTATTACAATTATAATCGTATCTATAACAAAATTGTCTATCATAGTTGTCCCGTAATCGGCGCATGATCACGTAGGTGTCCAATTAAAGGTATCCACTTTGAACTTTTTGAAATTGGAACCCTGTAATTGGATACCCACGTGATTCGCATGTCAATTATGCATGCTTTAATGGCTTCCTTCTCAATGTTTCCCACAGTTTTTAAAACTTTTGAAAAGCACTACAACGTTTTTCACTCGAAGTTCTAATTACTAATTCCGAAATTTGTTATAGATACGATT
Organism: Orbicella faveolata; assembly: GCF_042242905.1. Taxonomy (NCBI): domain Eukaryota; kingdom Metazoa; phylum Cnidaria; class Anthozoa; order Scleractinia; family Merulinidae; genus Orbicella; species Orbicella faveolata. The sequence continues at coordinate 13,745,353 of NW_028301577.1, read as the reverse complement.
AATTAGTAAATGGACCAAGTGGAGTACAATTCAGGAAGTAATCGTGCTCATAATTTCAAATCAGCCTCACGCTTCACGCTTGTCCGATTTTAAAATTACTCACACGATTACTCCTTGAACTGTACTCCACTCGGTCTAATTACTATTACTATTAAGTTTTTGCAAATTTTCCAATACAATTTGTGCATGGGCCCACTCAATTTACAGCTATTGTGAATATGTGTTAACCTCTAACTTATCGTGAAAATGAAGTTAAACTTGATTGATTGAAAATTAAACATTAAAGTTAAAAATGAAAATTGAAATTAAAATTGATTGATTGATTAATTGTTGACTGACTGACTGACTGATGGATAAATGGATGGGCGGACGGATGGAGGAACTGACTGACTGACTGATTGACAGACCGATGCACAGACGGACTGACTGACTTTTTACTGAGTGATAGATATCTACACTCCAGTTACAAGAAAAATCTTACCTCATCAGCTAGCACCAACAAAATGGCAAGAGTTCCCCAACTAACTAATTGGCTACATTTTAATGGCATTGTTTTGCAGGTTTTCAATGATTCGGTATCTTGTGCAGGTTTTCCTGCTTTGCTGACAAATGTTGAAGAAAATTCAAGTTTGGTTTGGGATACATTTATCAAGAGCGATTAATCTTTTTAGTCATAAGCTGAAGCAATAAGTTTCAAATATTCACAAAATCAGCGAATATATTACAGGCCATTTCTTAGCACTTATTTAACCTGAAAATCTTAGTCTCTTTCATTTTTTTTCAGGATAATTCAGTTTTATCCCAATGACAAGTATAAAATGTAAGTCATACGTGTACCTACTCTGGACTTATTTTTAAAGTGGCGCTCCTTTCCTTTTAGGCAAAGCTGTCGGTGAGATGATTTTGTTTTTTGGTTGTCGCAAGAAGAGCGAGGACTACATTTATGAGGATGAACTGCTGTCATATTCACAAGATGGTACCATTCAACAGTTGCATGTTGCTTTTTCAAGAGACCAAGTAAGATATTATTGGGATTCTAGAGATTTTGAGACTCTAGAGATCTACTAGACGTTATTGCACAGCTTTCTTTCTTATTTGTTTCTCAATCAAAACCATTTAGGAAGACTACAGCTCTCTCAACATTTTAGTGAGGGTAGCACTTTTTGAAATTGCTTTCTTGAGCATTGTTCATGTTTGAGAATTTCTTTTTCTTTTTCTTCTTCTTTCTTCTTTCGTCTTCCTTCTTCTTCTTTGTTCTTCTTTCTTTCTCTCTTTTTTTTTACTTTTTCTTTTTCTTTTCTTTAGAAAGAGAAGATCTATGTGACCAATCTCATGGCAGAGAATGAGCAGTCCATCTGGAATGTATTGGATAGCGGAGGCCACATTTATGTTTGCGGGTAAGAAGCTTTTCTTTGATTGCAGTCACATTCGTCTCCTCGTGTTGGACAGATCGAGGACTTAAAAATTGAAGTAAATAGGATTGTTTCTCCGATGTTCAATCGTGATTTGTGCCAAGTCTTGCAGTTAACATTTTTGTTTACGTCGAAGTGAAACTGTGCTTGTTGCAAGCGGTTCCATTGAAATTCGTAAAAACAAAGCTACTGATCGAATTGTCAAATTCTAACCTTGTAAAAATTAGGCTTGATATTACACGTCTCAAGGTGAAACGAATTTTTTTGCTGTACATCGTAACCAAAAAGACTTGTTAGATTAACCTAATCCCAACTGTTGAGAGTGTACTGAATGCGACTGAATGCTGCTACATCCAGAGGCTTTTAATTCACAGTAAAATAACTCCCGCCTTGCGTGCTTATGTTTTCTCTAAGTTATTGCTTTCAAAGCCGTTCAGTTCAAACCTGGCGCACGCGTGCGTTTGACATTTCTGGCAGAAAAAGCTGTTTGCGTAATTCTTTGACTCTGTTTTGAATGTTTACATTTTACGTTGTTTTACTGTGTAACAAAAAGCTTGAAAAGTTGCTAAAGTTGGAAATTTTGGAGCGGTCCGCACTCGGGGTCCAGATAGGGAAATCCTTACCGGTGAATTGCGCGCGATTAACCAATCAGATTCAAGGATTTAGGATTTCGGACAGCTGATAAGCTGGAGGAAAAAATAATGATTATTAATTAGCAAATTTCGTTTCTTATTTGTTTATTTATTTATTTATTTATTTGTTTTAGTTTTTTTTTTACCATTATTTGGTCATACATTAATGTAGCGAAATAAGCCAATTTCTTTGTATTAAAATTCTAGCTTGGCTCCGGGGCAAAAATAAAACAAAAGGTATTTTAAAATTATTCATCCCTCGATGCGATTTCTATTGTTTTATTTTCCTAAGCTTCGAAGTTAAGTTAGAATTTTGATATATCGTAGACTGCGAGCAGTCTGTCTTTTGCTCGAAATCCCGTGAGGAAGAACGCAAAACTAGCAAGGGTGCGACCGTGACTGCGAGCGTGACATCCGAACGGCGGAGCCTTCAACCGCGAGTCGCTCCTCTTCTGGCACCTGCGCTACTTGCGGCTCTTGGCTTTGCATGTCACGCTCTTTACCGCTGACTTGTGTTGCGTTCTTTTGTTTTGTTCTTCCCCACGGAATTTCGAGCAAAAGAGAGACTGCTTGCAGTCTAACATATCGAGATTGGCCTGGTGTTAGTATCCTTCAGAACTTTCGTGCAACAACATATTGCCAGTGTTATTGAAACGTATACTACCGAGAACTTCTTGACAACGCCAATACCTTGAATTTATGATTGCTGAAAGCTATTGTGGTGGTTACAACAGTCTGACCAACAAACTTGTTTATTTTAGTGACGCTCGCAACATGGCACGTGACGCACATACCCTACTGGTGTGCATCGTCAAGAAAAATGGCGGCCTCTCTGAGAATGAAGCCACAGATTACGTCAAGAAACTCAGTGCCAAAGGAAGATATTCAGTTGATGTCTGGAGCTAAAGAATGTATACCTGGAGATTGCCAATGAAACTTACTTCAGTTTTAGCACTTTTCAGTTGTTTTTTAATAGACATTTTTTATTGTAGAGAAAGATATAAGGAAATTTCATTTCCAATGGTCTTTCATAATTGGTAGTTGCCTTTTTAGATACTAATACTTCTTCTTATTGAAAATCTCGTTTCTTGGTTCTCGTACAATGTTCACGTGTTGTAACGTGAAAGGCGCGAAACAAATAAGATAATATAACTGTTTAGGAGAAAATACAGAGGTTTACATGAAAAAATTTTAATTGTTCGTTAGCAAGTTCTTTTTTGTGCGAACTGTACATGACCATGTACGTGTAGGAATATTTTCATTGACACGTGTCTCGTAATTGTTTACGGCTATCATTCTCGTTCCCAGAGCTTCGTAACGACAGTTTAAAACGAGTTGCACTGGGGACGAGAATGCAGGGTAATGACAAGTCAAGCAAAGACGCTTGACTAGGAGTGACATTGACCATGCGTAAGTTACTCAATGTGATGTCTGTATTTCCCAATGTATACGTCTATGGTGTTCTTACGAGAATACGTCAATGGAGATGGAGTTTTTAACGTAGAAATGTATCCCAACTCAATCCCAGCTGAAAGGATCTTTATTGAAAAGAGCAGGAAAAGGTACATCTTGATACTTGGCAGTGGACGCCAAGTTTGATTAAAACCATTTTGTGGAATTGTCCATGCATACCATATTTCTTAAGCTTTCAGTTTAGGAGTTTGCTGTAGGCTCTGTGGGAAATCTTCTGACCAGTTTTTGGAAGGTCATAGGTCCATTTCCTCTGGGCACAATTCTAATTGGCGTTTTCTTTTTCTTTTGGGGTGGAGCATTTTGTTTTATTTTGTTTTGGTTTCTTTAAGATTAACCGTTTTGCATAGATACTTCCTTTACATGTTCTGTAAATTTGGTTTTAGGAATGCATATTCCCTACAAAATCTTTAATTAGTGTTTAATTGGTGTGCATGTATCTTGATGTGTAATAAGATCATTCATTGACAAATCAAACATCGAATAATCGCCATTGTTTCTCATGTGTTTTGTCGTTATATAAACAATACAACGTATTCACAAAGCCGGCCCTCCTGGGGCGAGCGAGCGGTCAAACGCGAAAACGAGGCGTTGTAGGATACAAATTACAGGTGATCGGAGAAGTGAGTGGGTTAATATATCTGTTTTGCTTTGTGAGGATGATATTCCTGGCTCATCTCTAGCTGGCAGAAACCCAGCAGAGCTAAATACTGAAGGGTTACGTTTTTGACTCAAATGCAGAAACGATTCAGCGAAAGGACTGCGGACAAAAGCTCAACTTGTTAAGTGGTAAGCACTTGAATTATTCCAGCGATCGAACGGGCGCTTGGATGTTTATACTGTTTATGCTAGGTCGAAACTTATTTTAAATTTTTGTTTGTTATATTTTTAGTGTTAAAGAATACATTAGTCAAAAACTAATTAGTTAATCCTACAACGCCTCGTTTTCGCGTTTGACTGCTCGCTCGCCCCAGGAGGGCCGCTTTTTGTGAATACGGTGTATGTCGGTCAGATTTGGGGAACGTACTGTCGAACCTGTACATAACGCTCTACTGAGCGGCCTGTTTTCAAATCAAACCATTTTGCATACAGACACTATTTGTTACCCATATTATGCGGGCACCCTGTAGCAGTCTTGCGTTTTTTTTTTCTCTAAAACTTCTTTATCAGTTTAACAACCCCGTTTTATGCTTGGGTCGGAAAAACAGTTTTGGGATCGACAAAAATTGTTCTTAGGGTCATAAAAACGGTTTTTGGCTTCGAATCAAACGGGTTTTGGTTTCGTAAAAAAGCCGCTTTTGATGTCGGAAAAATCGGTTCAGGAATTAGAAAAAACGGGGTCGGGGGATCGACAACCGGTTTCGTTGTTGGAAAAAAATGGGTTTGTTTGTTTGGTTCTTACATTCGTGAAAAAAAAATTGTTTTAGGGTTTTGATGAACTGGTTTCGGAGTTGTAAACAAAAGTGGTTTGGTCTTTTTACGCAACCTAAACTGATTTTTTTTAGCATTCCGAAACCGGTTTTGTTGAATCCCAAATCTTTTTTCTTACCAAGCCCAAACAGTTTTTTCCCGATCCTACAACCGTGGCAAGCTTTCAGCTCCGGCTGCTGCCGCTGCCGCTACCGCTGCGGACAAGGATCCCCCCTAGGCCCTGAGATTAGCGATGTTATACCCAACTTCAAACTATTGTCACGGCTACCGTAAGTTGTCGAGAGTTAAAAACACGTTATTTGGCTCGAAAGAGCATCTTTGAGCCGACACTGATGAAAGTTTGCTGATGCGGAGACCCGGGCGGCTGATCGCTTCTCGAAGCCATTCAACCGAGGCTGATTGAGATCGTATGATACCTCATATGAAAAGTTGATTTTGGCTTAAAACCTCTTCATCACTTCAAACCATTGTTAGGGCTACTATAAATTGTAGGGAGTGGAAACCACGCTCTTTGGCCCAAAAGCGCGTCTTTGAGCAATACATGACATGAAATGTCGATTTTGACTTATTAAAGCACTCCAAACCACCGTCACGGCTACTATAAGTTGTAGAAAGTTGAAAACAAGCTACTTGGCTCGAAAGCGCGTCTTTGAGCAATACCTCGGCACATGAAATGTCGATTATGGGTCAAGAGGTCCCAATTGCTCCAAACCTCAATCACGACTACTATAAGTTGTAGAGACAGTTGAAAACACGCTATTTGGCTCGATAGCTATCCTTTCAGCAATACCTCACAAGAAATGTCTATTTGGATTGTTAAAAACCTCCAAAACGTTCTATTACCTCGCTACGGGTACTATAAGTTGTTAAGAGTTGTTAAAAAACGCGCTATTTGGCTCGAAATCGTTTTCCTCAGCAAAACCTCACATGAAATGAAGATTTTCGGATCGCACGCCCGAATCGCTCCAAAACGTAGTTACGGCTACTAAATGTTATCAGGAGGGCTCCTGATGTTATATAGAGTTGAAAACGTGCAGTTTTGCTTGAAAGCGTATCCCTGAGCAAAACCTCACAAGAAATGAAGATTCACTCTTTATACCACCGAATTGCTCAAAATCGTGGTAACGACTACAATGAAGACGTGCTATTTGGCTCGAAGGCGAGGACCGGGGGTACTCCCTTATATGGTATGTGCGGCGGGATTGGGTACGGTAGGGTTTTTGAGGTTCTTGATCCTTAAATTTACTGGCCAATAATCCGTAGCCCTTCTCTAAAAACTCCTACTAATCCATAATTCTAAAACCCTAACAGGGCCTCCCACTGATTAAAACTGTACACAACTCACCCATGACATCATAATCTTCAAGAATTTGGGACACTATTAAAAAATTCCAGTTTCAAGGCTAATAGCTCGTATGTAGTATACGAATTACCATAAAAGGTAAAATCAAAGTGAAAGGCATAAATTTTGTTACTAAGGATTCAAACAACGAATTGTTGCACAATTAGAGACATTGCATGTAAAACCCAAAGTCAAGAGACATGGTTATAGGATAAAAACAGATACATTCGCAACTACAAAGAACTTGATGGTCCAGAAGATTGATCAGTGATGCTGTAGTCACCCCCTAGACTGATTTAAGGTAGCTGATAACGGTTTCAAGCCATTTTCAGCCATTCTTGCTTGATCGACCGTTGTTACGTCTCGTTTTTAGTCGCTACGGGAATTGTACACTACGCATTGTTGATTAATTAGAGGTGGTTTTGGTTCACGCATCTTGAGATCTTCACAGATTTTGCGACTCTTGAATACTGGTTGAAGAGTGTGATCGATTTTCTTGCTCAGGTCAGATAGTTGTTTTTTCACTGCATCGGGCGACGTTTGATCATTAAATGGCAATACAAGAGTCGCAAGAGTCGCAAGAGTGGCAAGAGTCGCAAAATCTGTGAAGATGTCGAGATGCCTGAACCAAAACCACCTCTACTGTAATTAATCAACAATGCGTAGTGTACAATTACCAATGTGATCTGTGCGATGCAGAGTATGTCGGGTATACCAGCCGGCATTTGCACCAACGTATCGATTAACACAGGTTCTCCGCAATCCGAAAGCATTTAAAGAACGATCACGGCCTTTATGACATCGACGACCTTGCCAATAATTTTTCCGTCCTAAAGAAATCCAACGGAAAACTGGATTGTTTGATTTACCAAATGCTGTTTATTAGACAGAAGAAACCTAGCCTGAACACGCAATAGGATTCCATCCGCACGAACATATTTGTTTAGACAAATATGTTAATGAACAATCACACCTCTCACCACATATATAACACTGTTGAATCGTTACTTTCTTGTCACTTGATAATGATGTCATGACGACATCGAAACGTTCGGTAAAATTTCTATCGCTCATTTTTATTTTGAAATGTTTATCAAAATTTAATCTCATACGATAATTATATCAAACAAAAGCATTGCACAAGTTATGGCAAAAGGGTACTTTTTGCCAAGTTTACTGAAGGAAAAAAAAAAATTACAGTTATTCATAGTTGCTTTCTGGAAGTTGCATCTTCGGTATGCTGATTACAGGTTTTACAAAGGAAAAAAGGGCCACCGGACTCGACTTTTAGGTTTTAGCCCTTTATTAGAGTTAAAATTAGGGATGTCTTCATCAGCTTATATTGTTGCTATGATAACCTGTGATGTCAAGACCAGCTAGAGAGGATGGCTATAACTTGTTCACCAGGGATTGGGCATTTGTTTGATTCTGTTACTTTGTTGTCAACTGAAAAGAATTATTTTTTGAAAAAAAAAATAGGAAGTATTAAGGTTACAGTATACCTTCAGATCGGCAATTTTCTTCAAATTTGGATTTTTGGTTCAAAGTAATGGTCGAAGAGTAATCTCTAATTTCTGAAAACAAAATTGAAAAAAACTCAATATTGGCGGAGAAATGGAGGTTTTACGTCACGGCCGGAAGTAAAAGTTCCCTCTTGATTGACAGCCCTATAACGTGTACGCAATCAACCGAGACTACTTTCGCGGGAATATATGGATACCACGAATTGGCTGGCTACTCAGATCCAAGCATTTTTGAGTTATTTTTTTGTAAAAAAAATACCTCTTAGTCGGCGCGTCGGGTATGTTATGGACGGGTCAATGGGTGAGTGAGTGAGTGAGTGAGTGAGAGATGTATGTATGTCACACCAATCAGATTGGATCTACTATGAACAGCCAATCAAATTTCTTGTTGTAAAGGTAAATGGTACGTGAGAAACACAAGGTAAGTATAAACACAAGGACTTTGGTAATTGAAAAATAAAGAGTGACGTGTATGTTGTCGGTTTGTGATTTTTAGTCCGGTTTGGAGGAGAGTGTGACGGTTACATACGTACATTGGGCTGTGTTAGAGTGCATAATTTTCAGTGAAATGGTGGCTAGTTATGAACGAGATGAGTCTTGAGTTTTGAAGCAGTTCATGAGTAGTAGGCAAATGGCACGAGATATTTTTATTTTTAATTACAAAGGGTGACTTGATACTTTTGTTTTTCACAAGGAGTTAATTCAATTAGAGGTCACGAATCGTCGCTTTTAGTTCTTAGGACATGTTTTAGAGGAGACGAGACTATTTAGATTTGAAGCAGCTCTAACGTTTACAGTAGTAAGTGCAGGTAACGATTGTTTTGTTCTTATTGCATGCAAATATGACGAGATATTTTTATTTTTTAGTTACAATGGGTAATTTGACACTCTTGTTTTTCACAAGGTAGTAAATTCAATTAGAGCAGACGAATCGTCGCCACTTGTTCCCACGAGATGTTTGCTATTTTTAGTTACAAATGGTAACTCGACACTTTTGTTTTTCATATGGGAGTAAATTCAATTAGAGCTTACAAGTTATCGGCTATTGTTCCCAGGATATTAAACAAAAAAGAAGCTTTCCTTTCTAGAGTGTTTTTACGTCTCTGCAGTAGCAGTTTAATATTTTTATTTGATGAGCATTTTATGACATTCTTTTCAGTCCGATATTTTTAAAGGTAAAAAGTATGAAAACTGTTCAAATGTTCTTTGAAGATTGTGTGGCACCAAGTTAAAGTGCAATTTAATTAAATCAGACTTTCAACGTGTCAGAGAGGTCTTTTTCTCTTTCTTTAAATTTTCGGTGAAGTAGTGTTGCGTTGTGTTGTGTAAAAAGAGTAAACTTACTACTCGTATAAAATGCGAAAAGTTCTCTTAACTTGAGTATTTTTGAGCAAAAATTCCTCTTGGGGGCTGGAAGGGCTCCCGAGGGGGTACTCCCAGAAAAATTGGTCGGGGGTGTGCGGCCCGCTTCCCAAAACCCTTACCCTATTTATGACCAAAATCTGCGATATTCCTTACCCTATTTATGACCTGACCAAAAATTCGAAACCCTATTTACGACCTGACCCTCAAATCAAAACCCTGTTTCAGAACTGCGTTATAATTAGCTCCCTAGTTCAAACCAATGTTAAATTACCGTAAACGTATAAATTTGTGAAGGGCTTTTGTTGATTTTCTTTTCGATAATGATGAAAAAGTGGCTTCTTCTTTAAGCATACCCATATCAAGGCTAGAGTGCAAAAACCGTACCCTATTTATGACCAAAATGGCCAAAATCAGCTAAAATCGATACCCTATTTATGACCAAAACGGCTGAAAAACCATACCCTTCGGGGCCGCACAGACCTATATAGCCCATATAAGGGAGTTCCCCCCCCCGGGGGGGAAGGGCTACGTGATCGGTGAGTGAGGGAGTTATGCATGTGCGCGTGTCAGACCAATCACAGTGTGGGTTGTATCAAAGAACGAATAAAATTGCCTGTTAGAAAATAAGATGGTCTCTACATTAATCTGGAGACGTGTCAGATTACTGTAGTTTGTTCAGTCAAACATTTTATGGCTTACTATTTAGTTATCTTACCATTACCGATGTAACATCTTATGTACATGATAAACTCCCAGTTTCTTTCTTGCTGTACATCGCAACCAAAAAAACTTGTCAAATCAACCAAATCATTACTGTAAACAGTTCCATGAATGTGCCTATCTCCGAGACTTATAGTTCACAAAAAAAATAACTCTCGCACGCCTTGCGTGCCTATGTTTCGTATTAGATGTAATTCTATTAAGTTATAAGTAAACATGGGCCACGGAAAACATTGTTTACCAGTTCGAAAAAGCGAAGAACGAATGAAAACACATCAATGAGTGAAGAAGCGAAAGTTGGCCTCGCGGATGAAGCTATAGCTATCGTATCAAGCGGGCAAAAAGATCAAGTCAAGAGTAGAGAAAGATTCTGTAAAATTTTGGGAACTCGACAGCTATAACAGCGATGTTTACATTGACTCTTTTGTTGAGTCCGATACTGATGAATCGACCAACTCATTGAGACCACTGGAACATTTTCCATGCACATTTGCTCCGCCGCGCTTTCTTTTGTTCAGTTTGTTCTCGTCGCCCAGCCAGTCTAGCGTTCGTATCCTTTTTCCTCTTCCCCATTTTGCCAGACCAGCTTCAAGAAAAACCGAGCTACAGAAAAATTATCCGCCTTGAGCGCATTGCGAAACACGAGGGTTTTTTCGAGATTCACGCGTAAATTTCACCGCGAGTTAATGGTAGTAAATTTTCCAAGCGCTGATTGGCTCAGTGATCTGAGAACCCAGTTGAAGGCGTTTGTGGGCGGAGTTTGTTTGCGAAGCAAGAGATTTTTCTTAGCGCTGTTTTCTCGAATAAATTTTTTCGCTTGAAGCAGACACTTTAAAGAGTTACAACTCAAAGGGGATTTGTTTGATTGCCCTCAAATTTGGACAGTAGCTAGATTAACATATGAAAAACAAAAAGGTGTCTGCGAATTGTTTATTTCGAAATATTTTTTCTCCGAGAGCAATTTTTGTACGATCACTTCACATTTTTTAAATCCTATTTTGAAAATGTTCTGTAACTTTTTACTGCAATTGAATGTGGAAAAACGCAGACACGCTTTTTTAGCGCTTTTTGTCCTGAAACCGAGGAAAAAAATAAATTGGCGAAAAACAAAATTCGCTTTGACTTGTAGCTTCCAAAAGGTGATTAGGACGCTCGCATTTAGTGGCCGTGAAAAAATCGGCACTTCATTTTATTTCAAAATTTTTGGTATGGTTTGATAGCCAGCTCTATAAGCTTTAATTTGATATAGGGGTTTAGGTATCTACATCTTAAACCGGACGCGCTACATCGCTTGGACGTGAGACACCCCTGAAGGTATACGGTAACCTTAATCTATCGAAGTAGACGCGTGCTGAAAGATGCCGGAAGCTGCTATGAGCCAACGTGACTTGTCAACTTGAACATCCTGTCAGCCGGCCTAAGGTAAGAAAGTGCCAGTTGTATTGCTTAGCCAAACGATGAAAATCTGACTTTCTGAGAAAAACTGTGTCCGTTTCGGATCTTCCCGTGAATTCTTGGTTAGTTTATCAATTGTGACAATTTTACTCACCCAGGGTAACGCGGGTTCTGGTTGGGTTCGACCTATTAATGACGTAGCCTTTGACGTAGCCACGAGCTTCCGCATCGAAGCTGAATTATATGCGTGTATTATATTGCTCAGATGAGATACAATGGAAGAAAGTGACGGAGAGAAGGGAAACCAGCCTTCAGTTAAACTAGAAAGCGATGTTCTCAATAGCATCAGACATACCTTTCAAACGTTAGATGAAACGAATTCAGGAAAAGTTGCCAAATCAAAGTTACAAGTTCTGTGTGCGAGCATATGTCGTGACATTGGTGTGACGTTCGATACACAACATCTAACGGACTTCAAGTCTAGTTCAACTACAATTACTTTCCAAGATTTTATACAATATCTTCAAGATCATCTTCTTGTAAAAGGTAGGCTAGATATTAATGTTTGATCACGTAGCTGCAATTAGGGTATAGGTAGGGATGGCAATCGTCGTTTCTAATTAATGATAGACCATTACAGTACTTCGATTTGTTAAAATTATTCAAAAGGTTAATATTTGTTATAAATGATCATATATTAGAGAGCGTTTTTTTTTAATTCCTTCATAGCTGGAATTTTCGACTGTGACCCAAATATGTTTTCACCCTCACATGTGTGCCTTAACCTTCTCATCTCATCTCATTACTTATCGTGCCCCGCAGGACACCAGACCTACGGCCTAAACTAAAAGACCTAAACTTAAAGCTTTATATATACGGTACTCCATAACCTGAATTGACCAGTCAAGTTACACTCAGTAATCTCAGTACAGGTAGAGCATATTAGTTCACCGAATTAAGCATATTGTTTGCGTTTATTTTTGACTCTGTTTACCGAGTGTGATCTTACTATAGGTCTTTAAACACATCCTGACTTCACCATGATCGAGGGATTCTGATGGAGACATTTTAATCAAACTGTGGTTCAGAAGACAAGTATAGTTAATATTTGGAAATAATCAACTATGAAACAGTATAAAAATTCTTTTCTCCTATTAACAGCCCAAGCAGAGACAATAGATTACTCCAAAGTCCACCAGCTGTGTTGGACAATCGTACAACAGAAGTTCTTCAAATGTTCTGACCATGAATATTTTAGTGAAGATGCAGCATTCCAGCAGTTTCTTGTTTTTAATATTTTGGATATTGAAGAAATTTCTCAAGTTGAAAAGGAAGAAATTGCTATAATACTGGAGAAGTTTGTACATGCCATGGGAAAAGGTTGGGATCCAAAGCCTCTGCAAGAATACTGTGAAGAAAATCACCTAACGTTCTGGCAGTATTTGGAGTGTTTGGAGAAGTATATGTCAGGGAATGAGAAATGGTGAGGTTTTCTCATTTTCAGCCTTACTCTTTATAGTATAGTTTGTATTCAAATCTAATGTATGTCATTAACATTTGTGGTAATTAGGTTTTCAACTAATAATATTATTTTTTATGCCACTACATGTATGAATAAGTTAATAAAGATGGTGAATTTTAAGCTCGGTAATGAAATGTGAAGGTGAATTAATCAACAGGACACGAGTGTGGGACAAAGAATTCTGAGTCCCCGACAGGAATCGAACCCATGACCTCCTGAACACCGGGCGGGTGCTCTATCCACTGAGCTACGAGAACTCATGGAGAGCAAGGTCATTTAACTGAGTTCATATATGATAGGTGTCCTGCATACTGCTAGGATCAACACGATCGAATTCATCGTGAGTAGTGATAAGTTAATAAAGATGGTGAATTTTAAGCTCGGTAATGAAATGTGAAGGTGAATTAATCAACATGACACGAGCGTGGGACAAAGAAAAAATTCTGAGTCCCCGACAGGAATCAAACCCATGACCTCCCGAACACCGGGCGGGTGCTCTATCCACTGAGCTACGAGAACTCATGGAAAGTAAGGTCATTTAACTGAGTTCATATATGATAGGTGTCCTGCATACTGCTAGGATCAACTCAGTTAAATGACCTTGCTCTCCATGAGTTCTTGTAGCTCAGTGGATAGAGCACCCGCCCGGTGTTCGGGAGGTCATGGGTTCGATTCCTGTCGGGGACTCAGAATTTTTTCTTTGTCCCACGCTCGTGTCATGTTGATTAATTCACCTTCACATTTCATTACCGAGCTTAAAATTCACCATCTTTATTAACTTATCACTACTCACAATGAATTCGATAGCGTTGATCCTAGCAGTATGCAGGACACCTATCATATACAAACTTAGTTAAATGACCTTGCTCTCCATGAGTTCTCGTAGCTCAGTGGATAGAGCACCCGCCCGGTGTTCGGGAGGTCATGGGTTTGATTCTTGTCAGGGACTCAGAATTTTTCTTTGTCCCACGCTCATGTCATGTTGATTAATTCACCTTCACATACATGTATGAATGTTCCAAGAATACAACAATGATTATTGTTGATAATGAAATTGCATACAGTCAAAACTCCTGTAGGCGACCACCCAAAATGTCAAGCCTAGGTGGCTGCTTACGGGAGGAGGTCCCTTACGAGAGCTTAGACCATATTGAGTCACATTTTGCCTCATTTAAGACTGATAGAGAACAGTGTGTGTGCATTTTTTTCTTTTGTTCATGTGAAAAGTCAATTTTGAGAAAAAATCCTGTACTTAAAATCCTATTGAGAAATTTCCATTTTTGTACTACCTGGGAATGTGATAATGTTGCAACACCTTATTATTTATTTCTGCTCAATTATTTGTCAGGTGGTCACTTAGGGCCTGTTTACAAGGAGAGAGGGTTACCCTAGAAGGCGGGCTACCCTAGCAAGCAGGTTACCCTAGCACTCACGTATTTCCTCTTTTTTCTTCATCGTGTTTACAAGGCAGCTAGGATTACCCGGGTAGGCGGGTTACCCTATCCTAGTGCTAGGGTTAGCCTGGCAGGCGGGTTAGCTTTTTCCCTTGTAAACACTCCAGGTAGGGTTAACCCACCTATTTGAGTTAATGTTCTAACTGTTTCTACACCCTTTGAGTGTAAACCCGCATTAAGTTGTCCTGGGTTGTAGGTTTACCCTACCTGTAAAATTTTTCTTGTAAACTCGCGCTATCTTTTGTTCTCCAGCCAGGGTTAACCCGCTTGCTAGGGTAACGTTCCCTCCTTGTAAACAGGTCCTAAGGGGAGGTTAAAAACAAAAGAAAATTTCAAACTTAAGCTCTAAAAGTGGTCATGATCACTTATGAGAGGTGGTCCCCAGCTGGGTACTCCTACTGTACATGACAGGAGGTCCGACTTATTAAAAACTTCAACCCTCGGTATATTTTGGGTCAAGAGATGTGTCACAATTTTTTTTAGGCCTTAGAAGAATACACATATTTTTTGGGTTACTTTACACATCTCCGAGCGAAATATAGTGTCGCATTGAGGACCCGTGTGTAAATGTGGAGCACAAGGGGGGATGAAAAGACATTAAAGCACATACCAATTTCATTAGCTTATTGATGCAAAATCATTCATTAGAAGAGTCTGTTTGATTGAATAAATCAGTTTTGAGGTATTTAAGTCTTGTATTTTTTTGAGTAGGAAATTTTGATGCCAGATATTTTTGGGGTGCAAAAATATAATTCAGGCTCATGTATTTTTTTGGATTAGCAATGTAAAGCTCCATCAGACCCCCCCCCCCCCCTGTCGTGTATACTGCAAGTACCCCCCCTGGGAGGTGGTCCCTTTCAAGAGGTTCCAAACATAGTGATTTGACTTGGAAACTTTTGGTATTTTGGAAAACTGGTTGCTGATGAGGAGAGGGTCAACTGTATATTTGTACAAACCAAGTAAATTACCATTTCCAAACATAGACGTCAAAAGGAATAAAAGATGAATATCCTTGTCCTGAAAACAGTGAAAGATCTTTAACAAATAAATACAGCTATACAGGTAATATATGAAACATTTTTTGACATTCACAGATCAATTCATTTCTTGATATAGCAACAGCTTGTGTTAATTGACATGAAACTTGCCAAAAAAAAAATACATTCTTTTTCTTTTTCACTGCTTGCAATTAAGTCACAGCAACATCTACAAGATTTGTAGCGTGATCAGTTCTTATTTTGAGCCATTCTGTGGGTCTTTGCAAAGAAAACAAAGACACCATGAATACCACTGAATAAACAATGATCTTAGAGCATTACTAGTTGTTGAAAGTTGCAAGATCAGATAGAATGTTAAGATATAACAATTGCATAAAGGCTAAAAAAGTATCTATCATTTCTGCTCATCTCTCTGAAGTAATAATAATATTACTGATGTCAATGAAGGCTGACTAAGCAATGCTTTCATTTTCATTCATATCCTGTATGACCATGTGTCACCAGTGTACATTTAATTGCAGTCTGATAACCTCTTTAACCTTGTTTGACATTAAAAGGTTTCAATTCATAAAACAATGATCTCCTCAATAAAGTTAATTAGATTTGCAAAAAATGAAAACAACTTCCAAGGGTACTCCTACAGCACTTCCCATTCAACCAAGAATTCCAAAAAATTTGAAACATGGACAAATGGTTTTACATAATTTCTAGGGAAAGATTCCAGAAAATCCGGGTTTTTTCAATTTCTGAAAAGTGAACCATTCAACCAGAAATTCCAAAATTGTAATCCCAGTAAGAAATTGCTGAAAAAAAATGGTATACCTCACAAGGTTCTCCTCTTTTCCCGAAATTCCGGAAAATGCTGTTCCATTGGTTAGTGGGAACTTCTGGAAATGCAAACTGGAATTTTTACATAGAAATTATGGAAATTATTGCCCTTAGACAGGCTCTATTTTGGTGAACAGTAAACTCTATTTCTTGTAGATCTTGAATATTCTTTCTATGCTTACATTTATGGCTTTTATTTTTCGTTTTTCCGCAGTGTGGTAGATGAAGCACTTGAGGAGATTGTAGATCATATTGTAAATGGAATTGTGAAGCAGGGCTATTTGGTAAAGAAAGGCCACAAAATGAAGTCCATGAAAGAGAGATGGTTTGTGCTCAAACCCACTAACCTAACATACTTCACAAATCGAATGTGCTCAGAGCAAAAGGGGGTAATTACAATAAATAAGTCAAGCTCTGTTGAAAGTGTTGTGGCAAAGGGAAAGTACCGGTTTCAGGTTAAATGTGGAGAGAGTGGAACACACTATGAAATGGAAGCTAAAGATCAGAAATCCCGTCAGGAATGGATTTCTTGTATTCAAGCATCTATAGGTAAATAATGATAGTCAATTTAATCAATAGAATGACTGCCATCTATACATACACTGAATGTAAGAGCCCTTATGCAATCATCTCACAATGCATCTGCACCCTGTTCAATTAGTTCAATGTGAGCAAAACTCACTGTTGTTGGTAGCTATAATATTGTACAACTCCGATGGGCAAGCTCAATCTAGAAACACATTTGATCCCTGTTCAGTGTTGTGAGAAAATTACATCTCCTCGATACCTTTTATCTCTCAGAGCATAGGCGGATTTAGGGGAGAAGCCGAGGGGGCTGCGGCCCCCCTTTTTTTTCTTGTATTTTCAAAATGTTTTTGTACAACCCTTACCCTTCTAACCGTCCTTTGTGTGTTGTTATAATTATACAATCAGGTTTCAATTTTATTCAATTTCGGGGCTTTCCTTATTTAAAATATATTTTGTGTTAACAATTATAATATATCATCAAATATTCAAACAAACGTAACCCAAAAATTAAAATTCACGCTAAATGTTAACGCCAAATGTAACATGCGTTTCTTTCGGTTTGAAATGACGAGGAACACTGGACACGAATATCGTCACACCGTGTCCCTTGCTGCACTGCTGAAGAGTGAAATATTTTTCTGAAGTTTTCGAGGAAAGCAAAGAAGACACTGTTTACATTTCATCGTGAACCAGGTGAATACGTTTCTTATTTGACCTAAGTTAAATGTAATGTTTTTTTTTAGATCTGTTTCTGTCTGTTAACGGGCAACGTTTGAGCTCTGCCTGGGAGACTTTGTTTGGTGATCATCCGCCCCAGCAAAAAGGCAAATGAAGTAAAAATATTAAACTTTAGCTTATATTAAAGCACTGAATGTAATGATTTGTCGCAAAAGGTTTTGCGTAAATTGATTTATACTTGAGTTAATTTCTCGATAGAAAATTCTGACAGAAACGATTAGAATCATTACAGCAATAACAGTTTGCTGATGATGTTTCAAAAATGGATCGGTTGTTTCTACTTGTGCCAGGTGAAAGTGAGTTTTAAAGAGCAAGCTTGATTATCATTCGGTGTTTTTATGATAAGTAACGTTTCCCTTCTAGAACGTTTCACCGTAGGACTCAGCCGTTCGTTACAGGGTTCCACACTGGATGTTATTGAGGCAACAAGCATGTTAACGTTGTGAAGGAACAGCTGAAAGGTATGCGCAAGAATGCTAAAACAGCATTAGCAAGTTCTGTGTATGAAAAGATCAAGAAGATGGCTAAGAAGGCAAAATTTAAGATAAGCATCCCTCGAACTTGTGGTAGGCAGACATTAAGAAACAACACCAATGCCAGGACACCAGTCGCCTACTTTCAACGGGCAATATTTCTTCCCTTCCTTGACAACTTGTTGGAGCAAATAAATACCTGCTTTAATGGACTATCAGTAGCAGCATTGCTTGGACTGCTACTGATACCTGCCAACTTACAGCAGCTTAACGAGTCTTCTCAAGAAAAACTTATTCGGCATCATTCCCCTGATTTGCCGTCCCCAAGCAGTGCGTCGCAGGATCTGGAGCTGTGGAAGTGCTTCTGGTATGTTATTCTGCATTAAAACTATACATGGGTTACCAAGTTTATAGTGCAACTGTGATAAACTGAAAAAAAAACGATCATACCTTGTCTTGAAATATGTGTTAATTCTTGCTTTTATTTTTAGGAACAACGCTACCGTAAAATCCATGACACTGCAAGAGACATTGAAAGCCTGCAGCTCAAGCCTCTACCCCAATGTACACACAATTCTGCGCCTCCTGTTGATCACCCCAGTTACAAGTGCAACTGTTGAACGTAGCAACTCTTCACTGTGCTTCGTGAAGAATGTTTGTCGCAGCACCATGGGAGAAGAACGTCTAAATGCACTGTTGCTGCTCTTTATTCGCAAAGACACACCTTTAAATTATAATGCAGTTGTTGACGAGTACGCCAAACGAAACCAGAGAAGGATGACATTTATCAATCCACTGCAGTGATTTATTTCGATTAATAATTAATACTGGATGTATAAATGCAATGCAATGATTCTGTTAACAGTTCGCCTACTGCTAACACTACTATTTTGCTTTGAAAATTGTTTTATAAAATGCTGTTTAATTCTATCTTTCGAAACGTTAACATTACTTTACTTTGCATCACGAATACGCCCACAATCATGTATGCTGCATCTCCTTAAAGTGAAGTTTTCATTCGGGGGGGGGGGGGGAGTGGGGGAGAGGGTGGGGGAGAGGGTGGGGGACTCGGCCCCCTCTTTCTGATTTTTCTGGATCCACCCCTGCAGAGACACATTCCTCAGTACAGCTCTGATGTGAATTGTGCCTATACATTCTCTCCAAGTGCAGTGCTGTGATGTACAGAGCAATACACAGCCATGCTGGAAATACAGTTGTAAGGGTCGGTCATCAGACAATTTGCAACCAAATTTTTAAGTTGCCTGACTTATTTTATGTTATGATAGGACATCATAACTGAGCTCCAAGATGACGTAGCTTTTAGCTGTGAAGATCTTGTTTGCAAACCTGGTTTGCCTTGAAACATGTGAAGTTACTTCATCCCATCTCTGGGTCATTTGTCAGGCATTTGACAACTTTTTGACCTGCCTCAGGGAAGGGCATTTGCTTTAACAGGTCAGACTGGGGGTGGGGCATTGTCAAAAGGAATTTTATCTTTTTGTTTTGTTTTGTTTTGTTGTTGTTGTTGTTTTTTTAAATTTCCTGATGGCCTTCAATGCAAGGCATAAAAACTGAATTGTTAAAATTTGTTGGAGTACCGCACTTTTCAAGTGAATCCTTGCTCCACTCTCCCCCCCCCCCTCCCACGTGTGTAAAACTTTGCAGTGTAAACCAAGTCTGCATTTAACAGGCATCAGAGTAGTTATGTACGCTGGCCCTCAGATGTTCTCACTGTCCTTGTTTGGTGTGAGGACCATGCTGCACCAGTTAGTAAGTTGATATCCTAATGATACCAGTGAAAAGGTCCTCATGAATTCTCTTCGCTCATGTCTCGTATGGCTTGCCATTCGTCCCCCAGAACCAGCTGGGGTACTTTTGTGGTCTGCTTATTGCGGTATTCCCCAAGGTCATGTAATTTCTCTTCAGCCACTTGGCAACTCAGGAGCGCTGTGTTCGCTTGACCCTTGACTATATGCAAACAACCTTCTGAATGCCATTTTGGCTTCTACGAATAGTGGCTTGGAAGCAACCAGCCAAATGACCCAAATATAGGGTCCTGTGTCATCCCAAAGAAACTTCTTATGACCGCATTAATTGGCCGCAGAGTTATGCTCTGAAGTTCTGGTCAGTGATGACCGTGATATCAGCTTGCGTGTCCAGGTGTAGTGTGATTGAAATGCTGTTTAGTTTAACTGATTTACCATGTCCTATCTGGTAGAGAATAGCTTATTTTGTGTCCTTTGACTCAAGTTCCACCTCCACAACCAAAGTTCTGATCAATTATTATTGGATTACCTTACCTTCTACTTTGGTTGGCTTTCTTCCCAACTCAGACAATATATTTCCCCTTGCAAGGCAAGAACCTACTTTTGTGATAGCACCATTTCCACATGCTGTGCACACTGACTAGGTGGCTGGATTACCTCTGCCTCCATATGGTGCTTTATTCCTCGTGCTACAGTATACCGTCCTGGCTTGGTGACTTTATTCGCTTCATTTTTACATGCTCTCGTTGATCACCTTTAGCTTAACACTCGCTGCTCCTCATCATGAAGTTTCCTTCCTTTGCTAGTTCAAATGCTTTTGCCATTTCACAGACCGATTTCAGATCCTCCTTCTTTCAAGCTCAGGGTTGCTCCCTTTTGCCTCGCATCCATGTGACCAGAGTCAATTTTGGCTACCAGGCGGTTCAAGTGGGCTTTTGATTTTGGAAAGGCAAGTTTCTGCAACCACACTGTACAGATTCAAAACACTATTTCCTTTTCTACGGGGACTGACATGCAGACCATGGAGACTCAAGCATATGTGACAGGCTGTGTTAAGCGTTTTATTTAGCTAGTATCTGAACCCATGGTTCACAGTCTACTTCCTCGTGTTTTAATCAATTTTGACAACAGTTACACTTGCATTACACTTGTTTGGTTTGGCAGTGGATTTCCTCATACTGTAATTAAAACAAGAAAAGTTAATCTTCACAAAGGGCCTTTGATTACCACAGGCAATCTGATATGTTATGAATTGTGTTGGCCCGCGTGATTGGAAACTCACGGGGCAGTGCAGCCCTTGCGGCGGCGGTGGCTTCTGGCACGGCTTACAAGCGGGAAAAAGTGATTCACGGATCACGGATATCAAAATTTCATTTTCACGAATCACGAAAATAAGCAAGTAAGGTACCTACCTTTTTCAGTAAACTACTCTTATGCTTGAAAGAGTGTATGAAGAGAGCAAAACGTGAAAGGCTAAGTATAGGCCCCTTATAGCAAATATAACCTAAATCACTTTCGATAGACTACTCTAACCATTCGCGGGACTCGTGTCTCAAAATCACGAAGAATAAATTAGTATAGGTAATCATACGGTTTCGAGTTCAATTTGGAATTAATTTGCACGAGTGAGTTTTTCAAAAAGTTGAAATTGCACGAGCCGCTTCGGCGAGTGCAATTTCAGCTTTTTGAAAAACTCACAAGTGCAAATTAATTCCAAATTGAATGAGAAAAACCTTATGATTACTTATTAATACTATAAACATGAAAAAATTTGCGCGGAGCAAGTGCCGGAAGACCTTTCTTGAAGCCATTTTTTCGCATTCGAGAAAACCTTTTTTCAAAATTTCCACACAAAATTTTCGTCATCATTTTACGTAATCAGTCATTGGCTTGGAAAATTTCCTATTGTCTTTCAGTCAATCATAATCCAGAATTACGATGTGTAATTTGCACTGATGTTACACTTTTTGCACCAGTGTTACACTTTTTGAACTGGTGTTACACTTGAACTGCACTGCTCTCAGCCAATCAGAATCGAGTAATTTTTTCATGTATATTATTAGTGGTGAAATCACGAATGTCGGTTAGTAATTGAAGTTCTTCACGGGTCACGCAAAACCTTCAGGTCACGGATCACGAAATAAAATCAGCTAATCACGCATCACGAGAATACCCCTGTACAACCCTCTTTACTCACGGCTTTATTGATTGTCATCCATCAGATAGATCACTCATACCTGTCTTGCTACAGCTATATGCTTTTTCACGTTGTCCCCGGCTCTCTCCTGAGGTTCATGGCACCAATGCTCACGCGAACTCTTACCAGAATTACCGTTTTGCATCCTTGTGGCCATTGACATCCCCCATTTTTGTCAGATTTCATACCATTTCCCTCTATTAACTTGAATATAACACTCGATTTACAAAATGATAGAATGCCGTTAAGTCTTGAAAAACCAAGATAAGTCAAACTGTAATCTTGTCCATAGATGCTTCAGATGGCCCAACGCCACAGAGGAGAGAGCGTCTTCAGCGTCAAATTGACAGAAATGAAAGAAAGCAGAAGAGAATGGAAGACGATAGAAAAAAGAAAGAACAGGAAGATCTACTGCTGGCGCAAAAACAGGTGCATATAGATATTTAACATTTTATACCATATTGCTGAACTCTTAACCTGGGATGATGTATTTCCAGCTTTTTACTTTACATTTGGGTCTTATTCTTTACTCGATTGATTTCGAGCAACACAATCTGTATAGTACCAAACGATGATGGCCCGTGGGTAAGCAAATAATTTAAAATTCACTACTTCGGATCTCACCGTAAATTGTTTGTCGTTTGTGACAATTTTCCAGAATGTAGGCAATTTTGGAGGAGAAGAATAATTGAAGAATATTGCAGTTCAGAAGAAACATGTCTTCCTCGCTTTCCTGACATGCTTCATTCAACGCATAAAGTAAACAACGTGCGACACATTTTCCCGCCTTTTCATACCATCATCTCATTTAGATCAAAGTGAAATGTCCAGTCCACTTATTATCTCTCAGTTACTACGCGCGCTGCGATTGGTCAATTTAGCGGGCCGTATTCTACTGTACGGCCCGCTAAAGTTTAAAGCTGTTTTTTGTTGCCAAAATGTTTCGTGATTTATCGCTAATTAAGTACTCTTAACTTTTATAACAAGTAAAAGTTTAAAAGTTTAAAACTTTCTTACACTTTAAATTGTGTGTTAAGACGTGCGAACGACTTAGCAAGGTTTTCAAATTGACTCGCTTTGCGTTCGATGTGCATTAGAAATTTGAAGCCGTTTCGAGTGAATAGAAATCGTTCCCCAACCCGTCAGACACACAGTGGAGATATAATAAATATTTTACTAACCTTGTCTTCTCGGTCCATAACTCTCGAACTCGGTTAGCAAGAGGTATTTATTCCACGAGTGCGCGCCGGTTGGATATGAATGGGCTATAATCTTCTCGTACCCAACAAACGCGAGAGGAATAATTTTTTAATTAAAAACGCCCCCAAAATATAGAAAACTAGACTAAAATAAAATAAAAACGCCCAAAAAAATCACGCGTATATTGTACGTATACTGTAGTGGTTTAACGCGTTTGAAGTGCTGAAGTTGTTTTCATTTCTTCTTAGGGTTTATACTTGCGTCACTTTTGAACGCGCGACGGTTACTGATGTCTGGCACTTAATTGTAGCTTGCGCTACCGTGGTTTGGAAAAACTGTAGTAAGCCACCTTATTAAGTTCTTGTTACATCTGATGACACAGAAACATTTCTTGGATTTTGCTTATTAGGAACTTACAAGGCTGCAGCAGCTCTATCAGCAAGCAGAAGCACAGGCAGCGGAAGAAGCAGCCCTTCTACGAGAGGAGATAGAGAAAAGGAAAGAGCTAGAAAGACTGCAGAAAGAACTACAGCAACTACTCGAAGCTGAACGACGAGCAAAGGAGGAAGAAGAAAAGGCACGTGCATTGCAGGAACAACTGCTGCAAGCGGAGAAGAAGAGGGTGGAGGAAATGGAAAGATTGCGATTGGAGAAGGAGCAGCTACTTGAAGATGAAATGAAGATGAGAGAAAATTTGGAGGAGCGACATAAAGAGCAGGAAAAGTTGCTTGAGGAAGTAAGTACGATTGTAATTAACCTTGGCAAAACAGTACTCTGTTTGTTGACTGTAGTTATTGGTCCTTTAAGTTGTCTTAGTTAAGCTTAACGCTGCCTTTACGTTTTTTAAAGATGAAGCTTTACACTTGCTAATTACGCTCTCGTTTAAAGCTTCCTGAAAAATAAGAGGCTTGTTAAAGCGAATGTCAAGGGGGGGGGGGGGGGGTCCTTCTTAGCTACAGATTTAGAGCAGTTGCTAAGGGATTGCTGAAGACGATGTTTAGAGGAAAGCTTTTTTGGAGCGTTTTGCGGTGTTAAGTGGTGAATTTTATATGAAGGAAAGTTTGCTTTGAAAAAAAAAAAATATGATTTCGCATTCGTAACTAGTGCAAGTCCTATTAAGATCTGTTAACCGTGCGTTGATGAATCAGAAATAACTTTGCCTTATAATCGTACGTATGGAATTACTGCTAACACAAAAGAGGAAAGCTGCTGTAGAAAGGCAGTTAGTTAATACGGATGTTTATGACCTCCTAACTTTAATGATGATGCGAGTTTCATAAAACCCATACGTAGCATTAAGCACGTAGACGTTCTTAATCTATTGACACTGATTTAAATTTTCGATTAAGTTTTAGGGGTTTTTTTCTATTCTGGTCACGTGACTGGTCAAATATGGCCGTGATTTGAAACTTTGGCAGGACTCTTCAATGGAACAAAGACATGTAATTTTGTTGTTTACTCACTCATTCATGTAAATGGTCTTAGAAAAATGTGATGTTTCCCAGCGTAAAATCTTTTACAGTGAAACCTGTATTAAGCGGACCCCATATTAAGTGGACACCCTCTATTAAGTGGACACCAGCTGAAGTCTCAAAATTTGCTTCCCACATGTACTATAAAATAATCCTGCATTCAGCGGACACCTCTGTTAAGCACACGTGGACACCAATATTAAGCCATTTTGCTGCACAAAAGCTGCAACTGATAAGCGGACACTTCAAGGGCTTTTTACTTTTAAAAATCCAGCTGAGATTCCTTTAACACTGTTCAGCGGTGTCGTTTTAAAGCTAAGTGATTATTCCTGATTGATGCATTGACTGACTGGCCAATGTGCTATGAGCAGTCTTTGATATCACACTGTTACACTGTGTTACAAAAGGGTTAACAATTGACTATTACTACAAAACATATTAGAACCTGTTTTGAGCGGGCACCCTGTATTAAGCGGACACTAATTAGTGTTCCAAGGGTGTCCGCTTAATACAGACCCCCCTCAATACAGGTTTCACTGTATTTGTGAAAGGGCGACTTTCCTTGTGAACTCTCGTATTTTCCCAGGTATAATGCCATCGTTTAAGCTCGGCTATTGATAAGTTAACTATTAGTAACATCTTTGTTGAATTGAAAATGTTGGTATGGTTGTCTTCAAAGGAACGCAAAAGGCTTGAGCAAATAGATAAGGAGAGACTTGCAGCTGAGAAATCCATGAAAGAGGCTCAGGATAAACTCGCAGCAGCTGAAGAAGCTTCCAAGAAGGCAGCTGAGGAGGCGAAGAAGAAAGCAAGAGAACTAAAGACTGCTGTTGGTTTAGCTCGAACTGTTGGTCCTCAAATACCATCATGGGTGACGCACAGAGGAATAGGAGCATTCTGCGTTGGTGACTTCGCTAAGGTGGGTACTAATAAATCAAATGGCATTCAACCTGAGGAGGATAAGACTGATGGTGATCAAAAGGTTCAAGAAGGTGGAGAACAATCAGAAGTTTTACCCGTCGACCTTAAGGGAACGGATGAAGAGATGAAAACTGACATGTTGCAAGGCACTGAAGATGGTGTAACTGCAAGCACCACTTAGAGCTGGTTAATTAACATCGGGTGAACTATATGAGAAAAAACTACATAGAAACAACAAGTAAGGGATGAAGTGTCGTTCAGGTTCCTGATGGAGCAGTGTCAACTTAATGATGATGAGAAAATGACCTTGTATTGCACCACCTTGGGACTGGATCGAGATATGAAAAAGCCTCCATTTAAAGCATGTTTGGCTAAAGTAATCCAGGAATTTTGGAATTTCGGAGTGGGCCGCCTGGATCCTTAATCCTCAATGAGTTTTCTTTGAGTGTATAGTCTACAAGGTGCTGCTGAATTGACTATCTGACGTGGAAAACGAGGGCGAGCACTGAGTGTATTTATTTTAGTATACGCTATGGTATTACACTCCAAAACTTATCATTTTTCCTTTCAACAGCAATATGTGTGCGACTGTGCTCTATTTAAGCAATACGAGCTACAGAAATCACTGACATCGTTTCTATTAAGCTATCGAAACATGACTGGTAATTTGAGAAAATGGGATATGGTTTTGGAGCAAGAGTGTCTCTAGATTTTTTGAGTTCTCCCAAACGTTCATGGGTGTTTCTACAAATCAACTGAAACTCGCAACGGAGAAAATGTTTTCAATGTCTTTTAGAAAACACTGTTAAAGGGCCCTAGTCAGCCACACCTTTGTTTTTGTTCACATGCTAGAGTTTGCCTATTATATTTTATTCGGAGCATGTCGAAACGAAGGGAATCACTGCGAAACTACTAAGGATTATTAAACATACTTTCAAGAACACAACTTACGGTAACTGAGCAAGAAGATTTCGCTTCACCATGCAATATCAATCATTTCGATGGCATCGAAAATGGTAGAGGCTGACTAGGGTCCTTAAAGAAATAGAAAACATGCACCGTCTTTCTATCGAGCTTTAGTATAATTCTATTAGTATACTAATGCAAATGCTGCAATCTGATTGGCTGAGCTACTCGTATACTATCAGCCACTAGGGTGCAGTGGCCACTGTTCTCTAATTGTTAAACAGAAATAAGATTTTAAACCAATCAGCGCGCGTATTTTCTTTGGGCTATTTTCTAATTATTTTCTAATTAACACTTATAGCTCAAGATTTCTATGAGGTGATAGTTATCAACTATCTAATAACCGAGAGCGAATAATGTAATTGTTTTAGTAGAGTTCTAGAATTTCTTTCAAATGACGATTTGCAATAATTTCTCAACGTAGTATAAGCTTTATGCTTAAGCAAAATAACGAGGAGTTAATTGTTATTTTGAAACTTGTGTTTGTGCGCACGCACTCATTGGTTCATTGAAACATTTTCAGATGACGGTCAGTTTAGTATACTAGTAGAATTCTACTAAATACAGTGTAATAATTGTTGACAACTAGACCATGAGCTCAACTGAGATATCAGTGAGCTGCGGCGGCACTCAGCGGAGGT
This sequence comes from Orbicella faveolata, assembly GCF_042242905.1. Classification (NCBI taxonomy): domain Eukaryota; kingdom Metazoa; phylum Cnidaria; class Anthozoa; order Scleractinia; family Merulinidae; genus Orbicella; species Orbicella faveolata. The sequence goes on along the minus strand of NW_028301577.1, from coordinate 13,718,359 downwards.
GTCCCGCGGAATAGGTGTTCCGCAGGCTGTGTTAGCTTGCCAGGAATTCTAGAATTAATTTAATTGTTATAATTCATAAAATCAAATAACTTAAAATGAGGTTTGTATTTGGTTAGATTATAGTCATTTAGACATAATTATACGCATATTTTTCTATAACCAATAGACAGTACCGATATTTTTCCAGCAACAAAAACATTTTTTCTAAAGAAAATGAGGACCTGTTTAAGAACCTAATTAGCTTAATTTCCCGATAAAAACCAATTAGTTAAGAACCTTTTAAAGCTAACTTGGAAAAATGCAGGATCTTACATGCGGGCTTTTGCTGTATCCACTCAGTTGGATGACAAGCTGCGCACTTGAACACCAAACTAAACAAAGAAAATTCTATATATTTTTTTTACTGTGACATTCCTTTACCATCCAGCTTGGCAGACTTTGGCCCCATTCCTCCTTTTTACGCATTGACAGGATGCTACTGTACGAGTACTCTGTAGAACTGGAAAGCAAAATGCGTGGGAACTATCGCACAAAAACGCAAGACACTTAGAACATTTACGACGGTTTGGGAAAACGATCGAGAGCCTTTTATCGGTAGCCAATATTACTGTTTGTACTGCGGATGAGCTGTATTATGTTTTGTCAAAAGAAAAAGCGAGTCCCTACAAACTAACGTTATACAGTCTTTTTTACATTGGCAGATGTAATTTTCGACAATCTGTTTGCAGAAGAGCCTTGGTAGCCACTACTTTTTTCAAAGAAGTGTCTGTTTGTACGTGGACACCATCGAGAGAACGTGGTCGGTCAATTATATCGCAAACGTTTTCGGTGTCTAGTATGTTAATCTTACAAAGAACAT
>NW_028301577.1:13220000-13237500 GCF_042242905.1 Orbicella faveolata | reverse complement strand
AAAAAAAGTATTATCTATTAAATCACATTCTTTTCCCACTTTTCTTTTTATTTTGTTAACTTTTTTTTCTAACTTTCTATTTTTCTCCATTTATCATGGTAATAATAATAGTAATAAAAGTAATAATAATAATAATAAATCATTTGAAACTATTGATAGACTGGCCCGCCTAGACTAGCATAGCTATCCGCGGGCCAGTCCAACTGTAAAATGTAGGTTTTATTTAACAAATAAAGAAGCCTCGACTGTGCTCTGTTCTGTTGTAAAGCACGCAGGAAGCGGTAGAGCACGAAAGAAGTGTAGGGGAAAACACGAGACGTAGTCGAGTGTTTTTCCCTACTTCTTGAGTGCTCTACCGCTTCCTAAGTGCTTTACAACAGAACAGAGCACAGTCGAGGCTTCTTTATTTGTTTTATGATAAAGAATCAGATAATTTCCCCACGCATTCGGCTGAATTTCCAAACCAAACTTTATTTTCCAAACGAGCCAAAGTGGCGTCAGCCGTGCACTGTTCTCTGATAAAGCACGCTAAAATAAGCGAATCACAATCCTTGTTAGAATTGTTCAAGTAATTTGATTGGCTAACGAAGCGACAGCTGTCAATCACAAACTGGACTTGAGCTAAGCTTTCAGTTTCGAGAAGTTTGAGCGGCTTTCGAGAGAAGAATGATGCCTTCAAAGTTCGCTTTTAAGTTAATTTTTAAATACGGATCTCAAGGCAGGTAAAGGTTTATAGTCCAGAGGAATCCGGCCGTATTGTGGCCCATGAAAACGAGCACTTTTCCACTGGAAATTATGAAACACGGAGCTCAAAGCTTGTGGATGAAAATGCGAAATGCCGGGTTGAATTTGAAAGGAGCTACAGTTATTTACGGCTCGTAGCCGCATGCAGCAAGATTGCCCGAACTAGCGTAAATGTTAGAAAGACTTAACGGTTCCCACTGGTTCTACTTCGAGCACAGAAGAGAATATCAGAGCAAGTTTTGCACTGACCACTCGTCGGTTTACTTCCCTGAGATGACCGGAGAACGAGCGTTACTACACTGCATGTAAGTGTTGTTTGAGCAAAGGAGCATTTTTAATTGTAAATTCACAAAAATAAAGCTTTTCATCATAAACAAAGACAGTTCAATTGTTTTCTGTCGTTGTTTTACTTCTTAGTATAATTTCTGCCTTCGTAACAAAATTAATGTCTTTATCGAAGCACTGTTTAGGTTGAGAATTTGTGTATTTCGCTACAGCTGTACATGTTTTGTCGGCGGGAATCTAGCAAAACTTGTTATTTTAGTACAGTTTTAACACTACTCTTGCTAACAATGGTCTCTGTGAGCCATATTTACTGCAGAAAAATAGCTCGCTTCCAGTGCGTTCGTCTGAGTCACAGGGGATGTTTAATTTGGGTCAAATTTGTCAAAATTCCGAAGCAAAAATTTGGAAGCCAACTTACCGCCATCAACCCGTGCTCTGTTCTCTGATAAAGCACGCTGTTTCAGCCAATCAGAGCACGCGTTATATGGAAACTTTATTATAATAAGTAATAAAATGATGATGATGAATGATGATGATTTTTGTACATACCAATTTTACAAAAATCGTTTAAATCGCTCGCAAAAATCTAAAGTCGTATACAAAGCCAGCTGCTGGGATTGTGACGCTTTCTATATCGGCAAAACAAAGCGATGACTGCATGACAGAAAAGTCGAGCATTTTAAAGCCCTTACGCAAGTGGGTCACGCTTCCGCTGTTGCTGATCACGCAATCTCCACCGGCCATAACATCAAATGGGACCATTTCGAGGTCTTAGCTAGTGGACAGTGTGATTTACATTGTAAAATAAAAGAAACATTGTTTATACGAGACTTAAAACCGACACTTAATGACAATGCTAGCAGTGAAAAGCTGTCACTTTATTAGCTATCACCTTTTGTTTCGTTATTGTTTAGTTAGTTACCAGTACCTCGCTTTGTATTTTTAGTTTTAAATCTTTCGTTTTTTTGTAACCGCCACTTCTGAAGATGCGTGCTGTAGCATGCGAAACGTCAAGAAAATTTTAGATTGTTGTTCCAAACCATGCGTAGTTCATGTGTTATGTTTGTTGCCGCTGTTTGCATTTTATTTCTTGTTAAATTGAAATGGCCAAAGAACAAGAGTGTTTATGATACCAATTTTATTATTTGCAATGTAGATTCTATTATCTAGACTAGGAAATTCAAACCTTGAATGTATGTTTTGGATGTGCCAAAAACGTAATATCAAAACTATGCATCAAATCGAGGCTGAGATACAGAGTCAATTTATATAGATAGGTTTGATTGACATGATTTTCTTGAGTTACTTGCTTACTATGATTGAGACACCTTCTCTATTTCGCGTTTGAAACTTTCAAATATGCCGGAATAGATCAGGTATGTCACAACACTAGCTGAACTTTTTGGTCTGAAGGAATTTGTTTAGGTTGCCTTTAAAGCACGTTCTAAACTTAAATGAGAAAACAAGGAAACTTGTAATATAACCTGCGATCATACCCTCCCTCCCTTCTTTCCAAAAAAAACCAAAAAAACTTGTAATACGACCTACTGGATAGTATATTTTATGTCTGTGAGAAATGTTATCTTTAACCTTTAATCTTTAATCATTATTTATATACGGGAAGAATAACATGTCTAAGATCCTAAACCTAAAATTCTAATCCTAATATCATACAGCAACATTCTACTTGTAAACCTGATTTCCGTGATTACAGGGTAAGCTGTTCCAAAGGGTTGCGCAGCTGTAACTAAAACTATTTTTCATGTAGTTTGTTCTCGGAGAGGGAACAACAAGTTTGTTAACCGACGCCCTCAGAGCATAATTTGATTCATTTCGTGTTACAAATTTAGAAGTGAGATATTCGGGAACCAGACCGTTTAAAGACTTGAAAACCATTAGAACTTTCTGAATTAGACATTGAAATTGCAAGTCTTTCCAGCTGAGTTTGTCAAACAAGGAATCGACATCAGCGTCATACCCCGATGAAGTTATTACTCGTGTAGCATGGTTTTGTAGTTTTTGTAGCCTGTTAGATAATGTTATGCCACAATTACCCCATACTAGGCTGCAGTAATCAAAGTGAGGTTGAGTTAGTGATGTTTTTGCTTATGCAGAGTAGGGTAGGTTGAGGCACAAATGACTTAAGGTGATTCCTTAGTATTGCATTTTTGGAAAATAGTTCCGTACTGGGTGTATTTTGGCCAAGGCGAGGACTTCAAGCTAACCACGGAACCGTCCGAAAAAGTACAATATTCCCACAACCAGGCAATCAAAAACGGCTTAAATAAAGCAATACTGCTTATGTGAATAAAAGAAGCTTTAATTTCAACATAAAATTTTGTGTCTTTCAAGCAACCAAGACTTAATTCTGGAACGACAGCGGTTTCGCCCCACGTAGAGTTCGTCCCTACTATAAAATTTCTATTTCGAGTTCGCCCCAAAATTTTGTGTTCGTGTTTAAGTAGTTGTCATCGAGTTATTAAAAGTTTTCGAAGAATCATTTCAGGCTATGTATGTTTATGTCATCTCGCCATCAGGGAGTCTCGCCACCAACGAACTCCCGGTCGCCACCGAGCGAAGTCAACTCGCACCAAGCGAAGTCACCTCGCCACCAAGCGAAGTTTCCTCGCTACCAGTAATCTAATAAGGCAGTGGGTAAAAGAACGAGGAATAATCTCTATATGCGACTCGATCTGGTAGGGGGCGAACTCGGTGGGAGCGAACTCGCCATGGGGCGAAACCAGCAGCTACCTAATTCAATTCTGTATGAAGGTGATTCGAATTTTTAACGCGCAACCAGTGAAAACACCCCATTTTAAGAGCCTGCTGACCCGTTAACAAGCACGGTGACCCCATTTTTTTAGTGCATTTTTTTTAATGTTCATATCATGAATGTTATTATGCCAAGTTGCAAAAAAAGTTTGATAGTAGAACAATTTCAAGGGAATTACCTTAACTAAATTTATGGCTCCAATTGCAGAAGCGATCTTTTTACACAGTTGATGTGGGAATGCTACGTCAGATTTTCATTGACATTTACTCCAAGTGATTTCGCAGAGGAAACTTGTTCAATCGGAACATTATTATTGGAGAGTTCGAGTGTATCAGATAGAGTTCTTAATCTTTACCTGGAGCCGATCAATATAAATTCCGTTTTTGTAGCGTTCAAGGTAAGTCTGTTAGACACAAGCCATTTGCTTAGTTTTTCAAGGTCGTCAGATAAACTAGACTGAATCGGATGCAAATCAGAACCAGCGTAATTAATGTGGGTGTCATCAGCATACATTCTAGGTATGCTAAATGATAGACAGTTAGGCAAATCGGTAATATATAAATTAGAAATAAAAGAGGACCAAGGATCGTTCCCTGTCGCACACGACATTTAAGAGTGGTGAAGTCAGAGAGACAGCCATTAACGGCGCACCATTGTGTGCGCTTAGTCAAATACGATTTAAACCAATGAAGAGTTCTCTCTTGAATTCCGCACCGAAATTAGTTATATCCCGTTAAGCCAGACTTAAGCAAATCACCTCAATGGCCAACATAGATCCATCCTTTGTCTCGGCCTCGATTTGATGCAAAGCCCCAATATGACTTTGTGCATGCCGAAACACAGGTTTCTAAGTTTGAATAACTTATTACTCTATATTGTAATGTTCAAAATAATTAGTTCTTTTTATTTGCGAGGAAAAAGAGCAAGAAGAGGAGAAAAATTAATCGTATTAATGCAATATTCGGTATTATTTTATTGTTTATTGAAAATGATGGTCACGTGACTCATCTTGTGACAAATTTTTCTACTCCCAGATACTTTATAAGTTGCTGTTATATTAAAAAGCAAGAAATCTAGGCAAAGTACTCCGGAAAAGGCTTAGTAATAAGCATTTTAACTCAGCCTCGCTCCCATGTAGGGGCCTAATATGTCATTTTTTGACATGCGCGTAGCGTGGTTCTGGGTGTAAATTTGGGATGGTCCATATCAGAAAATGTTTACCTTATAGAGGTTAGTCATCCTGGGAAGTTTCATGCTTTTATCACAAAATGAACAATTCTGGTTATTTTTGGCTCTTAACAGCAGGACTATCTCTTTTAAGCTTTTAAGCCTCGCTCTTCTCAAACAAGCGGTCACTGTTTAATTAATGAGCCCTCTCTTTGGAGCTAGAATCATATTATGTCCTGTCTCTTTTGAGATATCGAATACCGTTTCTCACGTCGCTTTTGTGAACATGTAATTGAAATAGGCTATTTTCGAGTTGCTTTTTGCCTCTGTGTCAAAACAAGTCTTTGTACGAAACCATTCACATGAAAATATGCGCCCCCTACAGGTTAACTTTCATGCGAATTAAACTCATTTTCATATGAAATGTTTATATTTTTTGTACGAAGACTCGTTTTGAAAGGAGACACAGGGCAACCAGGAAATGGCCTATTGTCCTGCAAACACGAAGGTAAAAAGATTTCTACTTACCAAATAATGGTTTATTTTGTACAATGAATTCGCCGAAATTAATTTTGTGAGTGCTCCATCTTAGCGGTCCGTATCGCAAAATTCGGACCGCTAAGGGAAGCAATAAGAATTCTCCAGTTTAATAAGAATTCTCCTGCACGAGCCAGTTTAGCAATATAAAATTTTAAAATATTTACGAAATGCTGAGGCAAACTATTAAAAGTGTTCAAGATTAGAAAAAAATCGTAGCTAAACGCACAGGCGACCATTTTTCACACGAAATTTTAGTTGTTTAAATCTTTTGTTTTCATCCCTTTATTTAATTATACACTTCTTTTATATGTCACTTATGTTAATGTATTTCTCTTTTGACAATGATGACACGAAGTCTTCAAGACGTCATGCAGCATTTTTCATTAATTTTTCTTTTAAAATTGTCGTAAAATTCCGTTAGGTAAAAAATAGACAGCAAAGCGTTCCTTTAAGAAATATGCTTCAACACCAGTCAATGCACATAATAAGATAATAAAAATAAAACACAATATTAGAAGAATCAATATAACCCTCCTTAACATTCATATTTTTTGCGGCTGATGCCGTTCAGTTGAGCAGAACGAAAATTCAACTTTTAAACTTAACTGTATTCTCAACACACACACAAAAAAATATTTTAGATTTTAAATATAATTCCAAATTTTTTGATTATATCTAATTTGTAGAACAGCACTACAAACGTGTCATAATGGTGATGTAAGTGGAACAAGTCAGCCTGATTACAGACCCGGCGACATATCTTCGCAAGTATTTTACCTGAAACTTGAGGGCTTGTTGCTTGCCATGTTAAGTTTATATTTTGATTGTATGAAGTTCTCTGCAAATAAAGCATCTGCTTGATTTACAGCGTGTCAAGAAGACCGTCACAAGCCCCTAAGTACGACGATTCCAGGGAAATAGGGATCTCTGGTAAAGAATTTCAATTCTCAGTGATTTAAAGTTAATGTAACGACGTCACAGTTTGTGCATCTTAAAAAGTTTAGCCCAAATGTTTCAAGTTCGTCGTTTGTAATCCCTGTTAATCTTCTCCATCCTTAACCATCCTTGTTCCTTTATGGTTCATTATTGTCTCTTTAGTGTTTTTCTATCTTGGTTAACTAATATTTGTAGATTTCCATTAAGTTAGAGGTGAAAGGGAGAAAATAACGCAAAATAATGTGGTTGCTCCTTTATAACTTCTTAGAGACCCTAATGGAAGTTTGCCACAACTTGTCTTCAAATTCAAATGACTGGTACAAAATCGGCAAAAAAAGCTTCTTTCTGCTTTATAGTCAGTCGCATGTAATTGCTAACCATCACTGGTCTTTTCTTAATTTTTTGATGCGAAAAACACCTCATTTTGTGATATTTGTGCAGGCGCTTTAAGAAGGCGAGACCCTTGGACACATCTAAGAGAGCATTTATTTTTTAGAAAGGGAAGAGGTGGTAGGCCGGAAGAATCGCTATGAGCATGAAAGTATATTGTTTGTTGAGAAGTAGTTAAATTTCTAGTGATCCCTCTTCCTCCTGATGATGTGGGTGGGGTTACTAATCCATTTCCAAGCCCATTTCTTTTCAAATTCCCAGTGCTCTAATCCCATTCCCACAAGCAGAATCCAGAAGAAATCCCAGTGTTATGCATACCAGCTTTTTCAGACTTCACATCGACAGAATGTCGGTTTCTAACTACTACCTAACAAAGACCCAAAAATTCACTTGAATTTGAGAAGATGTTCTAAAGAGGATAGAATCCTTTTTTAATTGTGCTAAAACGTTCAAGTAGGGAAGTTATAGCGATCAGTTCGGTTACAAGTTCCTGTCGTCACTTAAGGTTCCTGCCTGCAGGAAATCAGTCAACTGACTTGTCTTGTAAATGTTCTTATTCTTCCGATCTTGGTGGACGGATCATGCCCAGTATTGTTTTGAGAGCACTGTTTACCTCTCCTTCAGAGTCACTGTCACTCACACTAACTGAAGTTGTCTAGCTGTTCGCTCTTAGGAGACTCTGCTGGTAAACTGGCCTCCTCTACTAACTATGTTTAAATTGATTGCCTCATTGCTTTCGCTCGAACTCTTTCTACGCCTTGACCAAATCCGGTCCTAGTGACTTACATCCCATTTTCCCAGGGCAAAAACAGGGTAATCCCGGTTCCTGTTTTACCCTTTATGGACCCACATCTGTGATTGTGACATTTATTGACTAGTCTGCGCATTAACTAAACTTTTCTTTTAGCATTTTCTTTCAGCAATTAAAAGTTGTAGTTGGTGGAGAAGTATTTTATTTCATCTAAAAATTAACTCACTTGGTGTTTTCAAGATTGTGTCGAGCTTATTTCAGTTCAGGGACAAAAAGGTTATTTAAAGTAGCTCTATAATGTCATGAGTCCAAAGGATACTATTTTATATAAGACGAGACCCACCTCGTGTCAAATTTATGCTGACCTTCCCTTTTTGGGTGGGTAAAAAATTGATGACCCTCCCCTGAATTCCTCCAGCCCACCCCTCTTTCTAAGGAATGAATGCTTCCTTAAACGACATAATAGGAAGACACTTGTGGAATGCTATGCGGGGCAAACGTAACGAATCGCATCGGCTTGGCCTAACGGAACGACGGGAAGTTGGTAGTTATCAACATGGGATAGTTAGGAGAAAACATCGACGATCCTGTCTCTTAAACCGGTCCACAGCAGGAACTTTTGCGGTACCTTTAGGTAGAAGAGGTAATGTGCTGTTGTAGAATTGCTACCTCTTAGAGGTGAGAAACATTTCAAGCAACGCCCACAAAAGGGGATCTTGGTACCTCTGAGGGATTCTTTTCAAAATTTCTGACAAACACCCCCGTCCTTTTTATATGGGAGTCCCCCTCAGAGGGCCGGGGGGGGGAAGGGCTAGGCCTGGGGGGAAGGGCTAGGCCTGGGGGGAAGGGCCTAGGCCTAGCACTCATTGGTCATGGTGCTCCGTGGGTAAACAAATTAGATATTTACATTTTTTAAATTTACATAGGCCACTGCCTACATGGAACTTTTTCAAGCAATCTTCCGCGCTGTATAAGAGACGCGCAGTAAGCGACCGGGTTCGGGAAATTTACGAGAAGCACATTTGTAACTAATGAACAAAGTTGTTGGCTTCTATAGAAACTGTTGGACTGCGTCGGCGGGCAAGTTAAATGTTTTACTACGTATCTTCTTTGATTGGACCAACTGCCGGAACGAGTTTGCAAAGACTGAGGTGTCGACCCGGGGGGGGGGGGAACTGACTGCCATATATGGGCTATAGAGGTATGTGCCGCTGTGAAGGGTATGGTTTTCACGCAGTTTACTCTAGCATAGGGTATATAAATCAGAGCGTTTGGGTCTAGAATAGGGTATCATTTTTCACGAAACTGACCAGTTGGTTGAAGATTTTATCTAAACTAAGGAAACTAGGAATTGCCGCTCAAAAATGTAAAAAAATGAAATCGGCAAGTTTAAATTTTTGGTAACTCAGCCTCAACATCGTCGATAGATGACCATCATAAAGCACTACTGGATATTATTCTTGAACTGGCAAAAATCGGGATTCAGACGGAAATCGGTGGTTTTAATACTGTTTGCTCCAGTATAGGGTAGCAAAATTCAGCTGAACTAGCTCTAGTATAGGCTAAGGGTTCCAGGGTCCCAGCGGCACATCCCCACCCAGAAATTCCTAAAGTACCCTCCCGGGGGTATCGAGCGCTATCAAGTACGTGCTGCAAACGTACAGTGACCGCTTTTATTCAAACTTACAAAACCCATAAATATAGGGTTACAAGGAGTCGTTGCCCATAGTTTCGTTGCAAAAAGGCCAGAGGCGAGTGACGTTTAATATTTTACACTTTTCCTTGTGATCTGACTTTGGTCGTGGTCCCTTTCTTCAGATTGGCACGTCATTCGTTACCTAGTACAGAGAGAACTGGACCCTAGTCCAGTGCCGCAACGCATGCAACGCCTGTCGAATTTTGACAGATTGGATTAGAAGCGTTGAGATGGCCGTAAACGTGTATGGTAAAGTATGTGCAGTGTTTGGGGGATCAAGAGGAATTGGAAGAGCTGTAAGTGAATTACTCGCCAACCGTGGAGGCATTGTGGTTGTTTTATCCAGAGACAATGATCGTGCCGCCGAATGTGTGAACCGTTTGCGAAGAGCTACTTGTTGTGAACATCACTTGAGTTTGAGCTGTGATGTGGGTTGTTACACATCCGTTCAGAATTCATTACAGCACATTCAAAACAAGCTCGGACACGTGAACGTTCTTGTGAACGCTGCTGGTGTAAATTATGATAACTTGCTGTTAAGAACTAAACCTGACGAGATACAAAGGACGATAAACACGAATCTTTTGGGACCAATGTTCACGTCACAAGTTGCGTTAAAACATATGCTGAGAGACAGAAATGGAGTGGTAATTAACATTGGAAGTGTGGTAGGAATGAAGGGAAATGTAGGGCAGTGTGTGTATGCAGCTTCAAAGTCAGGTAAGATGAACAATGAAAAATGTTTTATATGTGTGTCTAGAGAATAGACCACTTCATGATAAGACACGGCCACAGAAATGAGACAAATATTATCATGCTGTGCACAGCAATACTGCAAGCTATGTTTACCACTAGAATATATCGTGGTGATTATTTAAATCCAGAAGCTCAGAATGTGCAGTTCTAGAATATATCCATACCCCCCCCTCCATAGAAGGGCATTAGAAATTCTGAGGAGGGGGGGGGGGGGGGTCTCAATTTCAAAATTTTCAAAGGAAAGTATGAAACTAAACTGGAAAATTATTTCCATAGGAGCGAGGTGGGGGTGAAGGGGGGGAGGGAGGGAGGGAGGGAGGGAGGGAGGGAGATTCAAACCAAAAAATTTTCTCTGCAGGTTGTAGTGTTGAAATTTTCCGAAACTACATAATATGACAACCTTCACAGGAGTTATGACTTTAAAGCCTATAGCCAATGATGGCACAGGCAATTTGTACAGATTCTTAATATATGATACTAATTCATCACAACAAGTTTATGTATACACTGCTGGTATACACTGGGGGCGGTGGCTTGGACGGGGCATGAGGCCAAATTGTCAGATGTTAAAAAGGTCCTATCAGGTTAAAACCAGACCCAACAAAAGTACAGTGACCCAGAACATAACTCAGTTTTTTCCTGCATAAAGGCAGTTAAAAAGCAAAACAACAAGATAGTTCTAGAGTTTCAGTTTGATATTTTCTTCACACATTTGTCACGCACCTTTGGCAGACTGTAGTCATTCTTAAAAAAGTCCTCTTGTCATTTACAGGTAGTTTACGTCTTTGAGGGATAAAATGAAAATAAGAAGGTTGATGATATTTTGACACGAAAATGTCAGACTGATAGTACAACGACATCACATTTGAAACCCTTTGCTTTTCTTTTCTTTTCTTCAGGACTTGTAGGTTTCACTAAATCACTAGCCAAAGAAGTGGCATCTCGCAATATTCGAGTAAACATGGTTGCACCCGGATTCATAGATACTGACATGACTTCAAACCTTAGGACAGGGAACTCAGAAATTGAACATTTGATTCCTCTTGGTAGATATGGCAAAACACATGAGGTTGCAGAGGTTGTTTGCTTCTTAGTTGAGACACCATATATTACAGGCCAGGTACAGTGGTTGTGAGGTTATGTTGTGCCTTTACTACCAGACATCTCGCATAGGTGGACACCTGCCAAAAGTGGATACTTCATCATTTTTTTGTAACACAATCATTCTATTGTTTTCAATTACAAATACAGCAATTTATTAAAATTAATTAGTAATAATAATAATAATAATAATAATAATAATGAAACATTATTTCAAGTTTTACATAACCCACATTCAATATTTTCTAGAAGGAGTGACTACACTACCTTGTTTAACAAGTTAATCCCTATAGTCAGTGTTCTTCTTTTTTTCACCAAAAACGTAAATCATATTGGAAAAAAGGATTACTAATGATATTCCATGTATAACTCTATAAGAAAAGTAGCAAGCAACAACAGTAGCAAAAAGGTACTCTTTTCTTGTTGTATTTGTATTTCAAAATTTGTTTAATGTGTGAAATTGATGGCTGATTGTCTTTGCGTCTGCAATCCCATTAACACTGATTTTTTTCCCCAAGAGTATGACATAATTAACTAGATCCATCTCTTACCTCAAGAAATAAAACCTCCCATAGGTGGGAACCTCTCTTAAGTGGACACTTTTCCAGGTCATGAGGTTGTTTGCTTATGGGGGCTCAACTATATTTTTTGAATTAAGAGAAATCTAAGCTATATTTAAGGGTGTTCTACAGCTTAGATTGCTGTCAAGGTGCAGTATGAGATGAGTACTGTTGCTTTATTCTGCCCTTCACCATGAAACCTTTGTGAAGGAGTTAGTGAAAATATATTTATAGTTCCATTTCTTGTTTTTTAATCTCTCTTGCAGGTTGTGCTTGCTGATGGAGGACTTTCCCTCTCAATATGAACTCTCATTTCTAAAAGTACAACTTGTCTCAGTTTTAATGCTAGAAGTTCACGCTTTTCTGCTACACTTGCCATAAATTACAATATTTAGAGACGAAACCAAATCAGCTTTAGCTGGTTTTCATGCGGGTCCCCTATCCTGGTCAAATTGGAATTTGGGGAGTTGGTTTTTATTGAAGGAGGAAAACAGGAAAACCTGGAGAAAAACCCTCGGGGCAAGGCAAGAACCAACAACAAACTCAACCCACTTATGGCATGGGGCCGGAATCAAACCCTGGGTACATTGGTGGGCGTAGAGTGCTCTAACCACAGTGCCATCCCTGCTCCCCATAAAATAAAATGCCTGCCAAACTTGAGAAGGTTATTGCTAAGCATCCTCAAGGTGTTGCATTACAATGACCATTTAATGAACATTTTTTGAACACAACTAACACTGAATTATACTAAGATTGTGAAAACGATTGTGAAAATAATTTTTATTTTTTTGGTATTCAAACCCAATTATATTTCAAGCTTGCTAATCAATTAGAAATTCTCATACCCAGATGTTTTTTTTTAATTAAGGGAGCAACCGGTCAAATATATTGGTAGAGTTCTTCAGTTTGATTGGTTAATGAACTGCGATACCATTTGCACGTGGACGTTGTAACAATGTCTTGTAGGCGCACACATTCAAAGAATTAGAAGTTTGGGGTAAGTGATGAAGTCAGCGCTCATTCATAACATGAGAATAGCCCTTATTTCATATGAAAAAAAAAAAATTCTAATATGGCTCCGAGGCTTTCTGTGCAAAACTTAAAATTTTCTAGTATTCCATTGTCTGGTAATTCCCAGAAGAAACTTGATACAAAGAAGACCAAATATAAGTTTGGCAGAAAGCCCCAGTGCTATATTAGAAATGTGTGCCTTCAGCTAAGTCAAACGCGGACAGGTTGTCCGATCTCCACTCGTGTTGCCAAGTTGGCAAGTGTCCCCTCTGTTACTAGCAATTTGAGAGAAGGATTGCGCTTTTTTCTTTCCTTGTCTTCTTCCCTCAGGGAAGTACACAAGAAGGCTTGCTGTGTTGCTATCATTCCGTTTGACAATATTGATGATACTGGGCCCTGGCGACTCCAAGGAGACTTCATTTTCTTCCTTATTCATTGACACAACTCTTTCCCTTCAGGGTAAGAACCAACTATTTTCAAAAGTTGCAGCTTTTACCAAATTTATGTTAGTGTGGTTGCGTGGTAACTCTGGTCAGACAGCCAGGGAACCTGTCGTAGTCTTTTCGCAGGGAATTATTTGGTTAATAGACAACAAATTCTTGTCATATTTGGTGAAAGAGGTACAGTCGTATCTGTACGTTTGCCAGACTACATTTAATCGTGAAGAGAAGTCCAAGTCTTGCCTATTTAAAAAATAAATTGAATATAGGCTAAACTTTCATCAGTATTTTCAAACTTCTAAACCCAAAAATAAGACTTTGCGAGCCAAACAACATCCGCATCAAATGAGAAACTATCTCTAGGCAGCTATAAGCTTACAAATATTACGATGCTATCTGAAATTTTTAAAAGGTAACTCTGAACTCCTTCGGCGGAATGTTTTTTTTTTTTAACTTTGGGAAAACGAAAACTGTTCCTGTAATAGCATCTGGCAAGAACTCGAATTAAAAATTTAACTATCAAAGAGTCAACAATCTAATGAGAAATCTTTGTCCAAAATTCGAAGCGCTAAGTTTTGAAGGAAAATATTTATGCAGGGACTGATGAAAGACAGGACGTAGTAAGGCGGACTGTTATGCGCAATCTGGGACTTTCTACGCTTAATTCACATGGGTATAACATTTACCGCCACGTTCATCACTGACCTGATATAGGATATTCGTATGGACATGGTTTTCACTAGCGCATTAGCATGAGCAATAATACGCAGACGCGCCTTTTGTTGGGAACTTGTCCCAACAAGAGATGCTAACTATCAACATCTTAAAGCGTCGGTGGATGTCAGCTTAAGCATCTGCTTATGCGATAACGAAAACCAGCCTTTTTCACCAGTTTTCCCAAGCCAGGTCTCACCCAGTGTCTTAATCATTGTTGTCCCGAAAGCAATCTCCAGTTTAGCGTCTATCCGCTTATTTTACCCAGTATCGCAAATGTTAATAAAAGTCATTATACAACTAAAGGGCCTTAAGAATCACAGGAACTTTTGAAGTGGCGTGAAATATCTCGGATATTCTTCTTCGTTTCTCTATGTTTGTTTTACACAATGCTTGCAAAGCGCGTCGAGAATTGCTTCTTGTCAAAGTTATTTCATCATAACGGGTCCTTGAAGGCCCAAATGGCATGTTCTTCTGTTCACAAGGAGAGCACTAAATTACATGCGACTTGCGTAGAAAGGCGAAACCCATGCTGAATGCGAGACAACCTCGAAACCAGAGTGTTCGCCTCCCTTGACCAGCGGAGAGTGGTTCCGATTGGAAGTCCGAAAATATCAAACTTCCTGTTGAATTGCGCATGCCTAGCTGCCAAACACATTGCTCTAATTGGTGTTTTACTTCCGGTCATGTTTTAATGTCTTTAAAGCCAATCAACATCGATGCTGTAACGGAACTTTCCAGTGTCTGGGGAGTAAACCCCAGTTACAAACTCTGTAGTTATTCCCCGGAGCCTTTTACTGAGGTCTATTGTGTTAGTCTGAATTTTAATATATCGAAATTGGTCTATTGCGTAGAACCCTGCAGGCGGTATTAATCTTAATACATATTCAGTATTTTCTTATGGAATTACTTACTAAGAGGGCAAAAAGTTTGGAACCCTTAACGGCACATTATGCTGCGGAACAAAAATATTTCTTTTTAAATGATACTGGCCACGCAAGCAACACCAGTGTAAGTGAAATCGAACTCGTGGAAACCACTTAGCGACCATTCACGAGCCAGAAATCTGTACGCCTCGGCCGATTTAATTTTGCTCCCGAATAAAACAACTTTAGGAAAAACTGCGTCAGGTCTCAAATAAATGTCGCCTCGGGCTCCTGGCAGTCGGTATGTGTTCTCTTTATGTTTAGAGCTGTTAAACGCTTTAGTAGGCTGGTTTTTCTACTCTCCTATGTAAAAGAACTTAAGAGGAACGTCTTGACGTGGAAAAATATTGACCCCTGTGCTCTGCTGATAAAATAAGAGACGTCGTTTAAATTTTGATCTCCTTGTGTCAGTTTTATAAGTCAGTACGTGAGTACGTCATTAAAAGTCAGTATGGAAGTAAGGCAGTAGGTCGATTTTTTAAGTGCATGTCACAAGTAAAATGGGTTTAGAAATAATTGAAGCCTTCTTACTCAGTGGAAATGTAGATAATTTACAAGGTAAGACAGTGATGAAATAAAGTAGTTTTCTCTCACTTTTCTATAAAATTTTAAGGTGATTCCTCAGTATTGCATTGCGCATCCCTACTGCGCACGATTTTCGCGTCATTAGCTTGCGCACATGAGTGCGTGCAAGTACACAATGTAAGAGATTTCCATCAAGCTGAGCTTGACAGCGAAATAAACGCTCTTGTTATCTTAAACGAGCATGATGACCTATAATTTTTATTGCATAATTTTGCTGTTCAAATTATTTTCTTTAAGTTGAAAGATTAAGGAAAAAAATGTTCGGAAGGAAAAAATGATACAGTTAAAAGAGTACACAAAACCGTTACTGAGTTAAGTTTCAGTTCTAATAAGATTATGTTTGTACCATAATTGATCACAACACATGCAGACAAACGTTGGCCCTGCAACAACCAGCTTGTGAAAATTAACAACCAACTGATCACAAGATGGTTGCTTCAAGTAACCTCGTAGATTTAGTGTTTTACTATCCTTAGATCCTTTACTTCTTGAATAGGCTACCCTACTTTTACTCGAACGCTCCTCTCTCTGTTGCTTAGTCTCAGTTTCCTTTACTCTTCTATTAAACTCCCTTTGTTTTTGTAATCTCTTTTCCTGTAATCTCTTTTCGCGTGTTTTTTCAAGAAAACATGCTAAACAACTTTTGCCACGTTGTTATATGGCTCAACCATGAGTAGCAGCTCTCTACCTCTATCCATAGTAAGGCCGCCTCTACACTACGCATCAAATCTTTTCCGATATCACGAAGGAATTTAAAAACGCAACAAGCACCGGTCATGTTGGATTTGTGTTTGAGGAAAACGCGCTAGGGAAATCATATGATTATCGTGACTAAATGGTTTACGAAACGCTCCGTTTTTAAAATGTTCTCCGTCCACACGAAAAAGAGAACCTGGTGGGCGTTTTCAAATTTCTCCGGTTAGAAGAACGTTTTCGAAAAGCTCCGTTTTGGTGACGGATTGGTGTGAACTGTAGGCCTAACCGGAGAAATAAAGCTGCGTTTTCAAATTCCTTCAGCGTAGTGTGGACGGGACCTAACTTTCGGGGTTGTCGCGTGCAGTTTTACGCTTGAATCCGACAACCTTTCTCGAAACAGCCGTAGACGCCGGGCTTATTTCGTACTTGTGTTTACTAAATTTTATTATCATTGAGATAAAACTTCTTCTTCTTCTTAATCAATTTTTAACAACCGTCTGACGCTTTTCATGAGATGCGCGGCTATTGGTTGTGCTTCATTTTGACGATGTTTGGTTTTTAACAATCGCTTTTTAGGCTCGAGAAATACTTGCATGGAAGAATAACTGGGGGAATAATGAGATATGCAATATAAGATCAGATACAATGGGATATGTATCGAGTTGGAAAATCGTTAATTTTTGCAACTGAAAGTAACAAGATACGGCATATTGAGGCCAAAAATAAACGGGATGTGGGATATTCAGACACCCCACCCCCCACCCCCGCCCAGTTTTTGTCAAGAGCGTCGGGCGTTCGTGGACGAGGGAGACTCTGGCGAGCGACACTCAAGCTGTCGGAAAAGAGACGCGAAATCTTTGAACGACAATTTCCGCCTCTATCTCTCTGACTGGTCGAATTTCGAAATATCATAGATAGTAAGGAGACTGGATTGGAAACTAGCTCGCGTCACCGGTTCCAACACAGTGGAAATTCGTGACGTCACTGTCGCAAGCTAAATTTTATTTTTGCAGCAACTTTGTTTACACTGCACAGTAAGTAACCAAACTATGGATATTGAAGATTTACTTGAAGAGTGGGATGAAGATGATTTAGCAGAACTTTTAGAAGACAACGAGAGGGCGGTGAACACGGTAGAGGCAGAAGACAGTGAAGACGAAGATGAAAGCGAGAGCGAAGATAATGGCAGTACGTTTAAATGAAGCAAGTGTAAAAAGCGGTATCACCTTAAAGCGTGGTTGCAAAAACACAAAAACTCATGCAGTGGCATGGAACCTGCCAGAAGATGCAAAGCCAAATTGTCTGAACACCAGAAGAAAACCAGAAAAGTGATTTCTTCCCTCGGTTGTGATGATTTCTTTCCATCTGAGTGCGTGCCGAGTGTAATAACATTTCTCAATAAGATATCTTCAACAAGCAGTGGAACGAC
>NW_028301577.1:12735000-12750000 GCF_042242905.1 Orbicella faveolata | reverse complement strand
TTCACACTGAAAGTAAACATACCGTAACACATTTTAAGACAGACGATTTCACGTTGTACGAATATGCGATGATGTTTGGCAGATCAGTTGAAGAATCAGTGAAAATGATTGCAAGTGGGCAGCAGCGTACTACAAACATCCAAATTTATATTACAAACTGCCAACATCACATACATTTTTCTTACCTAGCATTAAAATTCCAAAGCACGGTCTCACAGAAGATAACCAGAAACGAAAAAGTTGAAATGAGGGCGTGGGTTAAGATGCGTGCTAAATCCGTCAGACAACGAAATGAAAGAAGGGATGACACAATGGGCACGGAGTGCACTTTGCCTCTGAACTTATATGAAACTAAAACGGTCTTGAAAACCGTCAATTTGAATTCACTGAAAGGCGCAGAAAGAGTTCCAAGAGAAAGCAATGAGCCGCCCAATTCAAATAAGGATGCCAGTTCACCACCAGAGTCTCCTAAAAACGAACAGGTAGACAGTTTAGTGCGAGTGACAGTGACAGTGACAGTGACAGTGACAATGACAGTGACAGTGATAGTGACAGTGACAGTGACAGTGACAGCGACAGCGAAAGTGACAGCGACAGTGACAGTGACAGTGACAGCGACAGCGACAGCGACAGTGATAGTGACAGTGACAGCGACAGTGACAGTGACAGTGACAGTGACAGTGACAGAGACAGCGACAATGACAATGACAATGACAGTGACAGTG
Organism: Orbicella faveolata; assembly: GCF_042242905.1. NCBI lineage: Eukaryota > Metazoa > Cnidaria > Anthozoa > Scleractinia > Merulinidae > Orbicella > Orbicella faveolata. The sequence goes on along the minus strand of NW_028301577.1, from coordinate 12,749,275 downwards.
ACAGTGACTGTGACACTGACAGTGACTGTAAAGAACATGAGAGGAAGACAGCGCTCTCTTCAATTCAGGAACCTAACTCATCCTAAGTTGACAAGAATAACAGCTGAATAGTCATCCCTTCAATTTATCCCGATCAGTGTTTGTCCATCACCTGGCGGATACCGGTAACATCGAGGTGCCTGAATCTTCTTGTACGCCTTTACTACTGCAAGAAACAGAGGAAAATTTAGGCCTAAGTGATGCAATATCGGTTTTATTTGGAAACAAAAATAAGAGATTAAGAATATATCACAAACAACGGTGATAAACATTGTATTCCAACACGTTTTCTCGGGACCGGAGAGGGTCTTAAAGCAGTCCAGTTCTCTGGTCGAGTTGTTCGAAAGGTGGATAACGCTATCCACGGGATAAATCACTATCCAGCGGATAGTTTGGTTTGTTTTGTTAACACTTATCCAATGTTTTTTGACAAGGGAGTAAAAATCGGGAGGTTCTGTTTCACCGCCGATAAGTTACAGCTCCAGAAGAAAAGAAGAATTCTGGTTTCTACTAAATTGGGCGTTGTAGTTTTGCCTGCGTCTTATTGCGCCACTTTGATACCTTCTCACACAGAGCTAAATTAAAGCCTCTCCCAGGCGCAGGGCGCAGCGTGAAAAAAGGCGCGCAAAGGCAAAGCTCCTAGCACCAAGCCCCTCTCTTTTTTTGGCTCGCTGTTTCTCGCCCTTAGCGCCAACTAACTGAACGCCCGGAAGAGGCTAACAGAGTCCTTTTTTCCATTAAAGGACTTGTGTTACGGTTTTATCAAACGTAGCAAAACAACAGGGCAATTCCAGGACAAAGCTTAAGATATTTCAACCTTTAACATGGCCACTGACAGAAGACCATGTCTCCTGCCACCTAGAAACTCACCAAAAAATGGAGGATACATGCACGCGCATCTAATATGGTGAGTTGAATGAAACTGTGACTGGAGCTTCGCGTGCTGCAAGCTACGTTGGCTACCTTGATACCGTGATGATCGCCGGGAAACAGTTTTGTGGTATACGACGATACCGTAGAAGATGCTTCAGCTAACTTACAAGGTATAGGGATATATAGTAGTATAGTTGCCTGGAACTCGCGGTTTAGATGGCAATGCAGCCGAGTAGTGATTATGAGTACATTCTGATCGGGCGAATGGAAGCTCCAACAGGGCAGGGAGAAGGGTTGGGGCTGAATCACAAGGAACATGGGGGGAGGAAGGGGGGAACGGGGGGAGTGGAGGCGACATTACATCTGTACAGCTCCAGAAATGATCCCGGGACCACAATGATCCCGTCTAAATGATTTATTATCCCGCTGCAACTGATGGCATCCCACCACAAATAGTCCCGCTCAAAGAAAGAAAATTGGAATGGCATGGATCGGGGATTGGATAGGGGAATGATGTGAAACCGAGTGAGAACCAATTTTTGCGTCTTCTGATATTTTCTTGCGCTTTTTGCGGATTCCATTCTCACGGAGTTGCAATGCAAAGCAAAATTGTTCTACACTGTCTCAACGGACATCACCATTTATATCCAATGTTCTTGTTTTAGCGCAGGTTTTGTTAATTCATTATTTACACTTAATATTATACAGATTATATTTTAATTTTCTTTGTTTTTATTCATTTACATATATCTACGTATTTGAAAATTTTATAATGACTTATTAGGCAGCGTGCACACTACGCTGAAGGAACTTGAAAACGCAGCTTTATTTCTACGGTCAGGCCTACCGTCCATACTAATCCGTCACGAAAACGAACGCTCTTCAAACCGGAGGAAATGAAAACGCCGGTTTTTCTTATGGACTGTAAACATTTTGAAAGGGGAGTTTTTCGAAAATGATGGCGTCACGATAATCATGTGATTTTCCTGCCAGTTTTCCTCAAACACAAATCCAAATTGACCGGTAAAATTCCTCCGGCGTAGTGTTAGCCTGCGTCGCAGACGGAAATTCCGGGTAGCCCTCGGAAGGTTGGGTGAGGTGAGCGACGCAGGTTAGCGGAGGGAAAACATTAGATGCGTTTTCAGAGTGAAACCTCCGTTTTCAAATTCCTCCAACGTAGTGTGGATAGGGCCTTATGGTTGTTTGTATAGCTTCAGAAAAAAAGTTCATGTCATTTCTTCTGTTGTTATCATATGCGGCGCTCTGCACGGATCACAACGGGCAAGTACGGACGGAACATTGACTTTTTTTTCTTTTTGTTTTCTCTGTAAAAAACAGAATTAGAAGGCGTCTAAATATAGCGAAGAAACATTCTAGAGCGTGTGACATGTTGACCCCAGCATCCTGAGATATTTATAAAGAAGTCATTCAAATTGTGGACTTCGGAATGTGGCCAGATCATATAACGCTTCACTAGGCACATTTTGTAAGACTTTTCGAACTTTCAGTTTCGTTTGCTTACCATTTGGGATCAGAGTGTTACCAAACGCGGGGAGTAAAACACAGAATTCCTGAGATGTTCTTAGATTTCATACAGGACGATCGTAAGTATATAACGTACGTGTCTCACTTTTTTTGTAAACTTTGTAAATTACGTTTTGCTTAGTGTATTCAGTTAACCGTGACGCGAATTGAAACAATTCAAGTGTGGCGAGGAGTGTCGGTCGCTATTATAATCCGATGGATGAGTGCTTTGTGATCAGAACGAGAAATTCGAAATCTTTGAATTCTAGTAGATTGCCGTATTGGAATTTGATTTCCACTTCTAAAGGTAGTTTGGCCAGAAAATTGCCATCTGTAGGCTTTGGCAATTCACCTTTTCGGCGTTAAATTTCACGTGTAGTTTCACGTGACTTATGATGTAAACAAACCGGGAAAGTTCGGACATTCTAGTCAAGCACGCATTGCTAGTGTACGAAGTTTTCAACTTCGTCAACTTCCTGTCACTACTAATATATATTTCTCTCTGCTTCAAGTCTTTGAACGTAGAATAATTTCAGCTTCAAAATGGCAGAAAAAAAGAATAAAAGCGACTTCAACGCCATGAATGTGGCAGAAGCGTAAAAGATATTTGCTGAGGAGCGTGGAGTTTCAGTAAGCGAATATTTGAAAACTTCGCTCGTGGAAATCGCTTCCGCAGTCGAAAGAATGGTTGTGCCAGTGGATCGAAACTTCGAAAAAGATCAAACCACTGATGCTGACAAATTACTAATTCATGACATGCTAATTCCTAAGCCATTTTCCCTGAAGACCGTGAACAACTTCAACTCGTCGCCCCCGTTTGGGTTGTGCGGCATTTTTAATTATTTGATTTACCACTCAACCGATCACGACAAGCAGGGACTCGCCGCTTACAAGTCATTTGAAGATTATCGCTTATTCGCTGATGGTTACGTGGAATCTTTACTAACTACTCAGTTGAATCAAGAGGGTGTTCATGTCTATGTGGCCAAAGTGCGACCTTTGAAGGAAAGGAGCACTACGATCTCTAGTTTATTCTCGAGGGTAGAGGTACAAACCGAGGTAGCGTTCTTCAGGCACGATGCTAGTGTAAAGGTGGTAGAGATGGGGGATACAAGCACATTGCGGCCGCCATGTACTTGTTCGTCAGTCTTTCTGTTGTTTTGGGACTCGATCGATTCAGCAAACTCGTCGGTTCGCTCTTCCGGTTCGAATTTCTCAGGGGCAACCAACGACCGTTTTCTCTCAAATGCAGTTTAACGCTGTCTTAGGCTATCTGGAGTACTTTTAAAGCTCTATACCATGCACGATTTAGGAAGATTGTCATTACCACATAAAGTTTGTGATCACATCACATATCACAATTCTATAGAGACCTAATTCGCAACACCGTGCGTAGATCTTTCCATGTATGCGCTTGCCCCTATGTAACCGAGTAACTGCACCAAAGGACTGGGGTCGGGAATGATATTGGAACCTACAGCCCCCAGGAAGGTATTCACAAAGTGTCAATATTGTTTTACAGGAAATCACAACTCATCACAGGGCATCACAGGGCATCACAAGGCATCACAGGGCATCACAGGGCATCACAAGTCATCACAAGTCATCACAAGTCATCACAAGTCATCACAGGGCATCACAGGGCATCACAAGTCATCACAAGTCATCACAAGGCATCTCAGTCAAGGCATCACAAGTCATCACACGGCATCACAAGGCATCACAAGGCATCACAAGTCATCACAGGGCATCACAAGGCGTCTGAAGGCATCGCACGGCATCACAAGGCATCAAAAGGCATCTCAAGGCATCACAAGGCATCACTAGGCATCACACGGCATCACAAGGCATCACAAGGCATCACAAGGCATCACAAGGCATCACACGGCATCACACGGCATCACACGGCATCACAAGGCATCACAAGGCGTCACAAGGCATCACTAGGCATCACACGGCATCACAAGGCATTAGAAGGCGTCACAAAGCGTCACAAGGCATCACTAGGCATCACACGGCATCACAAGGCGTCACAAGGCATCACTAGGTATCACACGGCATCACAAGGCATCACAAGGCATCACAAGGCATCACAAGGCATCACAAGGCATCACAAGGCATCACACGGCATCACAAGGCATCACACGGCATCACAAGGCATCACACGGCATCACAAGGCATCACAAGGCATCACAAGGCATCACAAGGCATCACTAGGCATCACACGGCATCACAAGGCATCACAAGGCATCACAAGGCATCACAAGGCATCACTAGGCATCACACGGCATCACACGGCATCACACGGCATCACACGGCATCACAAGGCATCACAAGGCATCACAAGGCATCACAAGGCATCACAAGGCATCACTAGGCATCACACGGCATCACAAGGCATCACAAGGCATCACAAGGCATCACAAGGCATCACACGGTATCACAAGGCATAACAAGGCATAATGAATACCAAAAAAGTAAATAAATAAATGAATAAATAAATTAGTAAATAAAGCTAAATCAAATATATAGGTTGTAAGAACTCCAGGGCGGTGATGTGTCGTGTCGAAAATAATTTAGATACTTTTAGTGCATATACCAGAATCAAAAGTATATTTCACTAAATTGCAATTTTTTTTCTAATAATGGCCGTTTTCTAAACGCTGGCTTGTTTTTTGGACCCAGTGGAAGCTGCTTTCGCTAGAACTTAACAGGGTGCTATATACGAGGAGCAATAGAGAGGAAAGGTTATTTTTCCTGTACTATAGGTGATTTGATAGACTTCAAGCAGTCCTTTTGTCTAACTTAGACCCTCGAGCTTGATTTGAGAAAACGTGCGATAGTAAAATTCCCTGTCTTGTCATTCCACGAACTTCTATATCCATTGGGAATTATTCAACTGTTTGCAATTAATTTAAACTCAATGTGGTGACTAACAAAGTCTGTGGAAAGGATTTGGAACGAATTGTGAAATTCAACGAAATTATTACAATAAATGATAACAAATAATTATATGTTAAAAAATTAATATATCTTTCAATTACCTTGAGTACATTTATTTTCAAACTTCGTATATTGTGGAATATGGAGGATAGCTTTCCTAAACGATCGTACAAAGAGGGTCTTAAGGGGGTTTACTGTTAGCCCTAAAACGGGGGAATAATTATTTATGGTAAAACAGTCAAATTATTTGCTCTGGATTTCAATGCGTGATAGTTGACGAGGGCGCATAATTTTCGAGCTCATTATCTAATTATTTAATAGACGGAAACACGATTTAAAACCAATCAGCGCGCGTATTTTTTTTAGCCTATTTTCTAAAAGAGATGTACAAACAGGGGCTAAGAAGTAGAGTTTTAAGAATAAGGTACGGAATAATACCCAGTGTAGTCCCGGTACTATCCTTTCCTAGCAAAGTATAGAAGTTGAATCCAAGCAGAAGGAGGGATCGGACAGGATAGCTTGATATATACGTACGCTAAGTGTAAACCAATGTTAAACACTTCTTAACTTTTTCCCAAAGGATTAAAGTGTCTGGGAATTTTCGAGGAGCCTGGAAACATTTCATAGTACTTTTCCAACACCTGTACTTTAATAATACCGATGTTCATCAAGTGATGCTACAATTACGGTTTTTCACAAATGCCCAATCATTGGTAAACAAGTTGCGATCATTCTTTTTACAAAACAGGTTAGCATAGCAACACTTTCAACCTGTGCAAAATCCCCTTAACTTCAGTTTGAAGTTGTAACTCAAAAACGACCACCGTGACTCTGTTTTATTTAGAAATTGTAATAAGCATGATAAAATGCAACGTTTTGAATAGTTTGAAACTGACATGATGTATCCATCATAAATTGCCCTTGCCAGAAGACGAAAAAGGACAATCCTTTCCTTTATTCTCCATTAACTCGTTGGCAGACTTTTTGTTTTAATGAAACAATGTTTTACATTTGCCTTGATGACGTGCAAGCATTACGTTTAACAAAGTAGAATCTAAGGCAAAGTAAAAGTGAAGTTCTTGTTGTTGCATCGAACAAAATGATGCGCAGACAGTCACAAATCCCTGGGTCACACACGTAAAAGTACAGTATAGTGCCCAGTTCTCGGCCACAAAAAACGTAAACTTGTATTTCTTACCTTGGAGTAGCCGTAAGGACTTAAAATTTCACGCAAACCCATGTAGAGCTATCGACTGCTCAACGCTGTTTTCTCCCGAGTAATAACGAAAATGGAGGCTCCGTTCGTTGGCCCAGTTATCGGCCAGCGGGCCCAGTTCTCGGCCACATGAGTGAACGCGATTCCTCAGAATAAACAACGCTTTATTACCATTTTTTGTTGTTAAATCACTTATAAGGCTTGTGTTTTGATATTTCGATCACAAATTATCCTTAAAGAGCTTTGTTTCATGTTAGAAAAGGAAGTTTTTTGCACACCTAGTTTTTAGATGAAGAGCTGTCAAGCGAGGCTAAAAGAGAGTTGGGTATTAAAAACGGGGTTAAGTCAGAGCTCATAGTTTTCGGCATGCCACCCAATTACAACTTCATTTTTACAACTGACTTGACACGAATACTCCACACAAAACTATGAGCGCTTATAGTGTTGAAGGCGAGCAGGGTGGCCGAGAATAGGCAAATACGCAAAAGTACGAAGGAAATATTGAGAAGTGCATTTAGGTCAAAGAATTAAACAGGCCAGGAAAAGTTTATATTTAACAGATAGCTTTATCACTCGACATCCTTTATGCCAAGAATTGGCTCATTTGGGCTTTTTAGACGGACAAAATATAAACTTGAATTAAACCATGTAATTCGAGTAGCCGTAGACAAACACGTTTTCGGGGAAACCAAATTCACCTACCTTCGCGTCACCTCGAAGTGCTCACAGAAAAACTCGGCAGGACGAAACAAAACTCGTCAGAACGGAAGACAAGGAACCATGCTACCTTTGTAAACAATTGCTTTTCGTTCAGATTCATTTGTAGCGCGCAAAATAAACGCTGAACAAAAACTGGCCGAAAACTGGGCGCGGTTGAGAACTGTGCCTCACACTGTACATTACCGGTTCAGTCAAAAAGGGGCTGTTACTTGCAGGTGGCTAAAAAATACTCACACTTACAGTGATTCGCAGTCGTTTTGGAAAAAGCGGATGTGTAATATTAAAATAAAAATTCCGTGTATGTATGTTACTAACTACCCAAATAGACAGGACAGTTACATTCGAAGTAAAACAGAAACTAGCCCCGTTTTGGTTCCAGTTTCTTTTTACATCAAGTCTCTAATGTTACATTGTACACTCAATGAAAAGTACTACTTGTCACGTTATGTCAAATGTAATAAGATTTTATATTAAGACATGATTGATCATCGCAGTTATACACACAACGTGAGCAGTTGTGAAATAAGGCCTGAAAAAAATTCAGGCCTGAACGGGATTCGAACCCATGATCTCTAAGTTGTGTGTATAACTGCGATGATCAATCGAGTTTTCATATCATTCTCTGCAGTTCAAATATATGAACTTTCATATGTTCGTTTGAAAGATTTTATATTGTAGTCCATTGGTAATCTTCAGCGAACAGCTACTTTCGAGCGCGCTGCTACTGATTTGCTATTTTCGGGTGGGCCGTTATTTTCGGAATTCTAGGGTAAATCACAACTGGAGGATTGGCACAATACTGGTTTTAAAACTCGACTCAGATTTGTTAGGCACGCGCTGGACCGCGCAATAGGTTTTGCCAAATCGATGTTTTTGAAGTAATATATAGTAGTATCCACATGTGTTAGATGCAGCTAAAAAAGCCATTAATAAAATGGCCAACGGTCCGTCCCTCGTCAAAAGCTCTGGATATGTAGCCCCGCAAAAGTTTAAGAAGGGTACTCTAGATCCGGGTGTTGTGCTGTTTCTTGTGGGATTTTGTGGGCGGTTGAAGTTTGGGTAATAGAATAGGCTTTTAGGCAGCACCGCTGGTTTGATAAAAAAAGAGCTGATAACAATGAACTTCAGTAAGCATTAAATAAGCACAGTCGAAATTCCCTGTTGCGGACACCTTCGTGTATTGAAAAATGTAGAACGGGAGGAATGCCGGATTCCCGTTAGGCGGCCACTAACAGGAAAAAGAAGAAGTGCTCTGGATTGGGAACATTGTTTTTTCATTGGTTGGATGCGTGCTGTTTCTTGGAAACCTAATCTTATTTAAGAAATACGATATTCCTACTTCAGTCCTAGCTTATTTGGACATTAATTTTCAACGAAGCAACCCAATGATGGTTCCTACAGTGGAAGCATTCGTAAACGGACACCCTTGGCCTCGGGACGCGAAAAAGCTTTCGGTAACTGGAGCTGGATGGCTGCTTAGGAGAATTGTTCTATAAAGCGGCCACTAGAACTGCAAGGGAAAGATAGCTACCTAAGGGAACTTGCCCAGTCTACAGTTAACATTTAGAATATAAAATTCCCGTAAAATTATTTATTTATTGACTTTTGTTTTATTCTCCTGTCCAATACCGAGATAATGGCGATAAATGCATGTACACATGTCTGTGTACTTCAAGGGGTGTGGCACTTCCTTATATTAACTATGGAGAATATGCTTTTGAGCTGTTTGGGTAAATAGGGTCTCGATTTCGTCCTTTCTGTTCATAACTAGGTCATCTTTTGTGCCCTTTAGTCTTGATTTGGGTATGTTTTTTTAAGAAGCTTCTTTAAATCATTATCAATAGGACCATCAAAATAAGTCCTTCATAAATTATTATGTGAGTCAGCTCACACAATTGAAAGATCCAAATTGTGCCCCCATAATGGTCCCCGGTTAATTAAAAGAATAACTTAGCTTATCCTCTAACGAGAATGTCTCTATACAGTTGAATGGCAATGGTTGTATGCCAATCAGAGCGCCGATACAGTGGTCATTGTTCTTAACGATGTGCAGTTGTTCACTTAGTTAAGGTCAATAACACAGCTTCGACTGTATTAACATGATTGTTACGCGGTTTACGAGGCGTTGTCATGTTTCACGGGTACCCAACAATAAGGGCCAAGTCGCACTAAGGAGAAAACTGTTTATTTTTGTCAGAAGTCTGTCATCACAATGGAAAGCCAAGTGCGACCGGTTTGTTCGCCAAAGGACAAAATTTGGTCGCCCACGGACAAACTTCAAAGACGCCGTCGACCGTGCTAACTTTTCCAGACAAATGTTTAGTCACCGGCCTATTTCATTCTGGATTTGTCTGGGACAATTCCCAAATTGCCCTCTAGTGCTACTTGGCCCTAATAGATGTTTTAGTTATCGTACTGGACCCCTACCACAAGAGCAAACAAAGCCCGGAACAATCTTAAGTGACTAAGTGTATAAATCATTGCTTATGCGCAAGGAGAATCAAAGCCCGACTGGCGCCAGAGGTCATTTTGAGCGCAGCGAGAAAAACTATTCTGCAACAGAAAGTGTGACAAACAAGAGCGCCACCGTTTCGGGTTAGGTCAGTTCTTCCTTTTATTTTTGGCTGGAAACGTACGCCAGCTTTCATCAATTAAATAATCATAGCACGTGAAACTAATGTGGTGCATGCAAAGTTCACATGGATTGTGACAGCGAAACAAATTTAACTCAAGAATTCAAACCAATTAACATTTTAAAGTTATCAAAATCCTGCGTGATAACTGATCAAGTTTTGATCAAGGAGAGAGACAGTTCCTCTCGGTATTAACTGTAGAACGCTCGTAGTAGTAATCACATTATACCGGCCAAGAGGTTATTTCTCGATAGACTTCTTGACACGGTGCACGTGGGTCCACACAACCGAGACCTCGGTCAAGTGTCAACATATGTCTACCTTCCCACTTAGAGAATGAACTCCTGAAAAATAACATCCCTAGAAATCTTAAAAAAATTCTTTGCTCTTTAAGAAAATTATTCTACACCTGAAAGTTTCGACTAAAAGAATCGCTAAACTTTTTCGGGCCAATTCTTTTGCCCATTTTTACACGCAGCTTTCTCCAGTTACCCATTCTTCGTTTTACTTATTAATAGCTAGCTATGGAAGAAATAATTTTGGAGGGAAAAATAAAAGGCTTAAGATTATATGGCTACCAAAGGTCACTTTCACAGTGTGATACTAATGGGGTGTATACAAAGTTCACAAGGATCGTGTCCTTATGTGGCCTTCCGGAAATGAACGTCACATGGGCATGTTTGGCCAATAGCGTTTTTAGGATAAATTTCCAGGAAAAAGGAGAGGTTTAAGATCACGTGGCTACCAAAGGTCACTTTCACAGTGTGATACTACGATTCATGGGAACATTGTATATACCATTGCCCTTATATGGCCTCCCACAAATGAACGTCACATGGGCATGTTTGGCCAATAGCTTTCCGGGAAACATTTTGGAGGGAAAATCGAAGCTTATTATAAATAATTTACGCCGCGACCAAAAGGTCACTTTCACTGGAAGACTACTCGGACTGACTGAGGTTTTCTCTTCGTAAGCCTATTCCTTCAATTTGATCTTTCTTTTCCACGTATTACTGTACATATTGTCGTATATAGTACTACTTATATTCCTTGCTGTACATATTCATATTCCAAGTATTACTTTGTACATAAGCTTATTATTGTTATTACTGTACGGCCCGAGTGTACAGTCGTCGACCAGTCGCTTCGAAGTCATCTTTCAATTGAACCTAATATACGTTTCTTCAAGTGAGGTAAGCTTTGTTCATCTGTAACGTAAAAACCGTAATTTTATTCAATGTAACAGAGAGGCGTCAAATGTTGGAATTCATAATATACGTTTGTGAAACTGAAATGTCGGCGCGCCGAATGCCCGCGCGCGATTGTACAACTTTGGCGGGAAATGGAAAAAAACATTATTCTACCTTGTGCAGAATATTTGATGTAAGAAGTAATGCATTAATTTAAATGAAGTAAGGTTTACTGCGATATGTCGCGATTTAAAGGCATAAACTTTCGTATTGTACGCTTTTATTATAGGTGCCAAGCTTGACTTCTCATTCACGATCGATCAATAGCTAGTACAAGGTGTCAAGGTGAGATAATAGATGTACAACTTTCGGACAGCTCTGGTTCCGGACACATTTTAGATTCAAAGTTTCCCTTTCGAAATTTATCCGTAAACGGAGGTTCGCGGGCGGGGGTTGGTGAAACAGAACAATCAGTCAATCCTGGAAAGCCATCTTTTATTTCATTTGTCCGATGTAGAAAATAACGAAACGTCGAGTCTTCAGTGTCGGCAAGTAGGATTGTCCGAATTTGGGCAAAAGACAGTAACGAGCTGTATTTTGTTATTTCCCCGTCTCAAATCGTAAGGAAATGTTGTTGACACGTTGATTTGCGCCAAAATTGTCCGTAGACCTCAAATGTAGCAGATCACACCCTCCGTCACTAACCTCCTCGAATTCAGAAATCTTTTGCATATTAATTTAAAAACATCTGAAGCAATGGTGATCCTTTTAAAATGAATACATTGAAACCTTTTTTAAACGGACCCCATATTAAGCCGACACCCATCAATAAGTGGACACCTGCTTGAGTCCAGAAATTTTCTTCCCATATTTACTGCCAAATAAACCTGCATAATATATTAGAACCTGTTTAGAGTGGACATCAGGTCTTGAGCGGACTATAGCTAATTTCTCAATGGTGTCCGCTTATTAAGTTTCATTGTACACGTTTTGCTGTCCATGCAGATGAGCCCACCAGAATTTGTCATTAACGAGCGAACCATGGGAATCATGGGAAAAGATAGCAATGGCAACAGGAAATATTACGAGAAAGCTAGTTTCTCGATAACTCTGCTAAAGCACGTTGATGCTGGAGGGCAAGACAGTGGTTTCCTCTGTCTTGTCAAGTGCTCCATCACTGGCCAAGACAGGTAAAACAATATTATATTTGGATATCAATACCCATACCCTTTTCTTTAAATCCTGTCTCTCTTGAAGCAAGGGGGTGCCTGCATATTTCAAGCATATTGCATGGGTAGGTGCCTTAATTTCCTTAAAATCTCCTTAATTAATGAAGTTTTAATATTCATGTAAAAATTCTATCGATTCTTGCTGTGTATAATTGCTGGTGTATATTTCTCACAAAGTGGATGAGTATTTCTATTGGATTTGTTACCAAGTTTTATTATGATTGTTTCTTTTATTTTGGTTTGATTTAAGGTCTTAATACAATTAGGATATTTGCAGGGGGAGAGGGAGCCTTATGCAATAAGAGCCTTAGCGGTTGAAGTTTACATTCAGTACTATGCTTCTTGCTCTTGGATTTCAAAAATTAATTATTCAATATTATATTTTATTTAATTAGGATTTTCCTATATCACCTTAATACTAGAAACTTTATTTTGTAGGTCTAATTTTTATTACAAAAGGTAGCCTGTAATTTGTAAAATATCACTTGAACAGTAATTGACTGAATGCTTAACTCTGAAAACATTTTGTCCAATTGACAAGTCTGCCAGCTTATATAGATCATATCACTATGCTAAGTTGTCTACTCCGGTATTTGTTTTTTAGTGGCCAATTCATTTTTCCTTTTTCCAGAAAATGCTTCTTTCGAACTAACAAAGTTCTGAATGGCGGGGTTGGTAAATTTATCGAGGAACTAAACCAATCATGCAATGCTGGTGTGTTGATGTGTGAGTTTGACTCAACACAATTCCGAATGTTCTTAAGGGACATCATGAAGTCATACTTTCGGTAAGTAATTTAGAAGTTCTATCACTTATTGTGGGTCTATCATCTGATAGGGCATAGTGAAATGATCGGTTGAATCCATTAAGTAGTGAGATTTGCCCCTGACAAATAAAATTAGTTTTACACAGTCTGTTGAAGACTTCATTTGAGGTTACTGCAAACTCAACATTCTTAAATATTTGAAGGTAGTACTAAGATTTTCATTCTAAAACATATAATTATATGAAAACCAGAAATTTGACAGACCACCAATGTATCACACCTTGCATGTTGTATTCAAAAAATTTGGATGTTTATCAGCCTAGCTACCTGATCTTCATCTACATGAACAAAACTCAAAGGAATATGACTATATTTACTATACAAAATGGCAAGGTATGCAGATTACCATGGATATGACATAATATTTATTACTTGGTTGTCGCATTGACAACAATAGATCTAAGGTTCATCAAAGATACTCACCTAGTTATATATAATTATCACATTCCATCATCGAATACATATATTCTCGACAGAAACTGTGAAAATGAAAACAGGCGTCAAACTTATAAGGCAGCCAAATTAATTGGAAGACAAGAAGGGTCAGAAGTCTGGATATTAGACGAGAACACCCAAATAGATGGAAAGGGGGAAATTGTACCAGAAGAAGACCAGGAGTTTGTCTGGATAGATGACCTCTTTGATGACAAAGTCAAGACTCAAGAGGTCATCTATCCATTCAAAACTGACATACTCAACGATGTTTTGTGGGCATTGAAGGAGACCCTGCACACCAATTTCATGGCATCCCTTGTAGCTGTGGGTAAGTTTGATAAATGAATTGTGATAAGTAGTGCATTTTAATTAAAAATTGAGACACAGTGCTGATGACATTTGTGTGGTGGGCACCCCTTCCTGTACCTTAATTTTCTGTTCAAAACCTTTATAGATGGCACAGGGGAGTTGAATTATGTTAGGAACTTAGAGTGTTTAAAACAAAAATACATGAAATATTAAAACAGCTAACCCTATCTATATACCAGCTTGGTATAATGTATGCTGTCACAAAAAAGATTTACACCCACTCCAAAAGAAACTTAAAAGGTTCCAGTCTGCTGGCCACAGAACTACCATACTAACAG
>NW_028301577.1:12687500-12732500 GCF_042242905.1 Orbicella faveolata | reverse complement strand
GCGATCCTAACATATAAATGGCGAGGATATTATATTTTTTACTCCAAAAAGATCAATTAAGGGGAAGAGACTAATTGAGGTGATTACTTCAAATGAGGATGAAAATGGTTGCTTTTTAGAAAGCTCTCTGGAAATATCGCATGTGGGGGGGGGGGGGGGGATGGTTCTCTTAGATAAATCAGGCGGGGGTGTGAGGCCCGCTTCCCAAAACCCTTACCCTTTTTATGGCAAAAATCCGTGATTTCCAGGGCAAAATCGATACCCCATCGGACCAAAAAAAAGACTGAAAAACCATACCCTTTGGGGCTGTACATACTTATATAGCCCATATAAGGGAGTATCACCCCTCCCCCCCCCCCCCACAGGATATCAGCCTGTTTTCAAAAAGGTTTCATTTGAATTTATCAAATCAGAGCTTGTTTCCCTTTTAAGTAAGCCATTTTTAACTTGATAAGGAAGAGTTGAAAGGCAAGGGATGGGATCACTTGCAATTAACTGATTAATCAAGGAGTTATTATTATGATATTCTCACATGTGATGATAATTGCAGTGCCCTTCTGCAACATAAACAATGATTTAAAAACAAATTGAAGTAAATCAGAAATACATGACTGGACAGTAAAATTGTATTATGACAATACGATTCAGACCTCTCTAAATTTTCAACTAAATAACTGTAAATGTATTGAAAAAACGATGAGAAATAAATTTACACTGAATGCCACTACCACTTAACTTGCAGATCATCAATCTTGTCAATGATGATACATTAGTGAGCATAGAAATGCTGGAACAGTACTTTCTAGAAGCAACATACTCCCTTTGTATCAAAAGATACCAAACGAAACTGGAAAATGGTACCAGCACCGAAGATGGAGGGCCAATTATTACATCATTAATACTAAAAGGCCTTCGTTGTGAGGCCTTGACAAGAGGGAAGGTAAGGTAGATTTTGCCTTTAAATAATTATCGTTAACCTTTCAAATGTCTTTGAATTAACATTTCATGTTATAGCAGCACCTAAAAAGACGTAATATTTGTTGGTCACCTTGCATTGGTAATGGCAATGTGTTTACAACATGGCTGTGAAATGTACGAGACTATAGACCAGTTCATGTGTACAAGAATATACAAGGACTTTTTCATAACATGGTTTCTGAAATATGGTAAATTTTTCACCAAACACTTGATAGTTAGGTCCCTAAAGTGCATTTGCAACACTGAATAATGATGTTGTTGTCGCCTTATAAAAAAAAAAAATAATAAAGCTGTGCTATAAATGCCCAACAAAATTATATAAAATTCCAGCACATATTTTGTAGTTTGGGTAAAACTAAAACAACTAAAACAACTAAAACAACTAAAATTTACTACTAATTTTTTTTTTTGGTTTTAGCTGTTGACTTGCATAAACCCCAGCATCACATTCAATCTTAAGACACCTGATCAAGGGGAAAAGAAGTTCAATGGACTGGCTGTGGCATTGGCTCCCTTCTTGGCAAAGCTGAGCAACCATGGCCTGGACACTATGGCACCCCAAGACCGAATCAAACAAGATATAAAGAACCATGGTCTTGGGGTAACCACAAAAGCCAAGCAGGTATTCAATGCCAACGACGACGGTGCCACCATTTCCAGGTGCAAGGCAGCAAAGGATACCACAGTTTTTAGGAACTGTGTCTTCATTAAAAGAAGCGCATTCAGACCAGAAGCATGGGAGGAGTTTGCGACATGTAATTATTACTCACTACTTTTTCTTGATCCAGATAGTTGTTGCACAAGACAAAATGCTTGCCAAATTAGAATTTACAAACCAAACAACCATCAGGGAAGTGCTAAACCTGATTTCAGTTTATGGTAATAACATACTAAGCTTAGTGAGGATTCCAATGTGAAAATGTAAAATAATTGAAAATCTTGAATACTCTTAGCTATCTATTTTTGCAGATTTTGGATTGATTGATAAGAAATCAAAAGATACTCAGCCATCACTACCAGCTGCAGTGCTATCTCCACCAGATTCAGTGCTGTTGCCCCCAGCTGTCGTAACATCGTCACCAGCTGCAGTACAGTCGCCAGTAGCTGCAGTGCCATCGTCACCAGCTGCAGTACTATCTCCACCAGCTTCAGTTCTGTTGCCACCAGCTATAGTAACATCGTCACCAGCTGTAGTACAGTCACCACCAGCTGCAGTGCTATCGCGACAGGTTGCAGTGCTGTCATCACCAGCTGCAGTCCCATCTACCACAGCTGAGGTATTGAAGTCATCAGTTGCAGCACCATCACCACCAGCTGTAGTTTTGCCAAAACCAGCTGCAGTACCATCTCCACCAGCTATAGCAACATCGTCACCAGCTGTAGTACAGTCACCACTAGCTGCAGTGCCATCGTCACCACCTGCAGTGCAGTCTTCATCAGATGCACTGTTGTGGCCACCAGCTGCAGTGCTATCGCGACAGGTTGCAGTGCTGTCATCACCAGCTGCAGTGCCATCTACCACAGCTGAGGTACTGAAGTCATCAGTTGCTGCGCCATCACCACCAGCTGTAGTTTTGCAAAAACCAGCTGCAGTGCCATCTCCACCTGTTCCAGTGCTGTCACCACCAGCCGCTGAGCCAAATGTGTTGTTGTCAACACCACCAGCAGCTACACTGCAGTCACCACATTCAAATACACTAGCGTCACCAACAGCTACACCACTGTCACCAGGATTAAATGAATTGAATGATAGTGGCATTGGCTTATTAGTAGGTGAGTGAAATTTATTTGAACCCTTACCTCTGAGTCCTACCAACAGGAAACACAACATTATGTGTTGAAGTAAATTAGTAAATTAGACCTGAAGATATCATTGGTTAATCAATAATAAATGTAATTCTGGACAATATATCAGCATGAAATTATTTGCATACCAAAATGCTACCTGAAATATATTTCCCCATTTTTAGATATTAATGCATTAACCAATTTTGATTTACTCAGCAGAATCTGATCCTATAAATGAAGACGATTTAACGAGAACTCTAAATGAAAGGTCTAAGACAAGAACTGTCAATGTGAAACCAAAAAAGACAAAAAATTCAGGTATTTATTAATTTAACTAAATAAAATTTATAATATACTCAGAAAGGCAACGGTCACACAACCTCCAGTCCTTCTAGCATGCTTTAAACAAAAATTCCATCCTAAATTTTATATGCATTACAAGTTATGGTTTTGGTTAGTTGTCACAGAATGAGTAGTCTCTTTAGCATCTGTATAAGATATTAATAAGATTAATACAGTAATTTGATTTTGATTACCACCAGTGGAACCTGATGCAGAAGAATTAACCACATCTGTCAATGGTAAAACAAGCTCACCAAACATCATCATAGAGCCGACTTCAAGAAAACGAAAATCATCAGGTATTTAGAACTAACGATTCATTGAAGAACTTAAAGTACCCCTTCATCTTCTGCAATCCCAGCATGTGCTATAAGTGAAAAAAAGGTTCAATGAACTAGTATCTTAAAATTTAATGCAATACATTACAGATCCCAGCCCTTAATTTGCAGTGTTTTGTTCAGCATAGATCATGCAGTATTCTCATTTATGTCCTTTAGTCCTAATTCTGCTCCAAAAAATGCTCTGCAATCGAGATGGATCATCACTGGGCTTGCCTAAAAGCTGGTTTTCACTAGAGCATAAGCACAAGCACAAGCATAATCATAAGCACAAGTGAAAACAGCTGTGACATAAACGTAAGCATAAGCAGAAACATAAGAAGAACGAACCCACTTATTTGTCTTGTGCTGTTTTCACTAGTAACGTGCTTGACATAAACATAAGCATAAGCACAAGAAAAAGGAACAGTTCTGTGTTTCCTGTGCTTATGTTTATGCTTACGTCGGGTGCGTCACTAGTGAAAACTGCACAAGACAAATAAGTGGGGTCGTTCTTCTTATGTTTCTGCTTATGCTTATGGTTATGTCAAAGCTGTTTTCACTTGTGCTTATGCTTATGCTTATGCTTGTGCTTGTGGTTATGTTCTAGTGAAAACCAGCCTTTATACAAAGCATGTAATTACACACAAAATGACAAATCTACACTAAATCTACTAGTGTAAATTAGCCGTACATTCTCTCTCTGTAATTTATGATCTAATTTCCTTTCTGTTTACACTCATAGAGCATACCACAGAGTACAAGTACTGTTGTTGCAAACTGGTACATCAAGTTATTATAAATAATTAGAAATACAAAATAATGTAGTCATCACTTCATAAATTAATAATAAATACTTATGAGTTCACTCAATGATATATGATGTCTCCCATAGCCTAATACAGTTTAACCCCAAGCCTATGTTTACCTACACTCAATCTTGTTACGCTATAAAGAAACACTGCCCTTTAACCAACCATAAGCACTTACAAGTAAACAGCCCTCTCACATGAATGGATTTTTGTGTGTGTGTGTGTGTGTGTGGTCCATAAGGACATCAAACTTCTGGATACTGTAAATGCAACTAATACATTTGTAATGCTTAAATAATGACCACAACTATTTATACGTAGACTGCTGAAAAATTATTGCTCATTAATCCAATCAATAAATTGAAATATGTCTACCTTCAAACAGGAGAAGTCCAAATCTGAAGAGGACAACATGATAATATGCGAGAACAAAAAACGCAAAAGAGATACAAAGGTAACTAAGAGAAATCAGACTTCCTTGAATAGAGTTCCGTTGATGATTACCGGCACTTAATATCTGAACTTCCAAAATTAAGGGGTTATTGAAGATTTTGCTTCCTACTGGATGTGCTTTGCTAATTAGAGAGCTCCACAAAATAGAGATATTATTAGTCTTTGACTAGAAATATGAAATAATGGCACTGTTGCAACATGCTAATAAAGTTGAACCCCTCGTAAGTGATGCAATCAGAATTCGAAGAGTAGCGGTAACTAGAGCTGTTGCCTGGAACTGTGCTTAAGTTTTAAAGTTTTCTTTCCTACAATTGTTAAGTTTAAAAATAAAGTGAAAGGATTAACGTATTAAAGGATTAACACCATGAAATGATTGATAATATTTAATTGTTTTTTTTTAGTGTCCAGGAAACCGATATTATCACCTACAGTGCCTAAACCTGACAAGGGTGCCCGAAGAAAATCCCTGGTTAGTTCAGAACAATTATCATTGACTCAATGAATGAGACATTTGTCTGATTGTAGTTTTGTGCTAAGGATAGGAAAATGTGAAAATCAAAGCATGTTCTAAAAATGGCAGTGAAATGACATGGATATGCAACATTGACTAATATGACGAAAATGCAAGAGTAAAGCTCTCTGGTCTGTCTATCTATCTATCTATCTATCTATCTATCTATCTATCTATCTATCTATCTATCTATCTATCTATCTATCTATCTATCTATCTATCTATCTATATATATATATATGTAACATATATATATATATATATACACAACATTTGTTAAAAATATTTGGGCAACTTGAACAATGTTTTATAGTCCTCCTTCCACTAATCATTCTCAGTAATAATGTAATTAGTTTACCGGAAAAAAAAGGTAATGAACTCTTCGTCTTTTCCCTTACAACTTTCAGGTTCTGTCCTCTATGCAAGGCTAGGCTGAACAAATGGTAATTTTGAAGAAGGAACAAAGAGCAACTGATAAAATAAATAAAAAAAGACTTTTGTCAGAAATAACTTAAATGTGTATTTTTCAATCGGTAGTTATGGGTGCATTGTGAAGTGAAGTGAATTGCATATGTCCTAGACAATCTGCTTTGGATCCAACACAACAAAACGAACTCCTTTTTAAGTAACCCTTTGACAAGATAAATTTTTGTCAGATGATCACTATGTGTAATCTACCATTTGAAAGATGTTTAAAATTTAGAAAGTGATAGAAATGCAAACAATAAATCAGGGGTTAATAACTTGGTTTGTCCGAGCTTCTGGAAATAGCAGTTGGTCACCAAGCATTTTTTCAATTGTCAAACAGAAACCAATGTGACATTTTGGATGAACACCTTGTTTACACACCAAAAGGACTCAATGTTCTGATTTGAAGATCTTGTTTACCAATCATGCTTGCTTTGAAACACGCTTTAATCTCTTGATTATAGAGGCCCGTGTCTTTTCACGATGTAGATGTAATAGACTTTGCAGGCTTGCATAAACTGTAGCTTTGAACATCACCCATAATACATTGCTAAGCACTCTAAGACTTATTATTTCATCTGTGCCAATCGGCTGAGTAATCAGTGGTTAGCACTGTACCAGTCATGTAAAGTGCAAAAATAGAAACCTTAAAACACACCAGTAACAAAAGAGATGATAAGTTGTAAGGAGACAACAATGGAGGTTGCTATCTGCACATGATCTGTGTTCATAAGACAGCAATGATTTATTATATTTACATGTAACAGATTAAAAAAGACCATGAAATTATACTGATTTCCCGGTTTAACCTGGCCAGTCTAACCCTTCAAAGTGTTACATCTAATTCTAAATCTCACTAAGAAACTGACATATTTCCGTTGTGTTTGCTACAGCCAACTCTTGAGATATTTGTACACCAGACACTTAAAACACAAAACAATGAGCAAAATTTAAAACTTATCAGACTGCAAACCCATTCACAGGAAAAATAACATGACTTTGAACACAATAAAAGAAGTGTTCCTTGCCATCCATCCTTTGATTCATTGGAACACAATATTTAACAATGAATTTATAAGCAGCATACTATTATATATCAGACATATGAAAAATTTTGCATGCATAACAGGGCCTAATATTAAGTGAGACTGATGATATTGATCAATCACTGTCAGTCATGGCCAGTTTTGCACGACGTACCATGAGCCTTCGGCAGAAGAGGCCTCATGTCATTACTATAACACATAACTGTGTACTGGTTCCGACGTTTAACTAAACGGTGCAAATAAAATAGGTGGTGTACCTTCGGCATAGCACACAATATTTTCTTGAATCGGGATAGCCATACAAATGTTTGTTCAGCTGCCATTGTATTTCCTTCTGGAAGTTCCTCTTTCAGTGTGGCTGGGCTGTACTTTTCCTGGCACATTTTGTCCTTGTGGTTGCGAATATGCAGACTATCAATAATCTTTTTTATTGACAGCCACGCTTTGTCCCAAGGAGATGGCCAAGGCAGAGGATTCCGGGCTGCTTTCAAGTCATCCAAATGGCACATGTTGTCGTAGGCCAAAAACACTTTGCCCCAGTTGAGTGGATTTATCCCCTTCAAAATGGTAAACAGCCATGATAGGACAATGATAAACACCTGAGATGGGCTTTCTGACCTATTGTATCATAAAGTAATTAACTATTTATAAGTGAGTTCAGAAATTTTGTAATAATTATGAACATACGATACATGTACATGTATTAATGGAACCCCATTAATAGGGTTACCATTACGCTGACCAAAGAAAGTTTCTTATAAGAGTGGTCTACTGTACATGTATATTCTTAAATGGTTTCATCAATTGTATAATTGAACTTCTGACCAAATATTCTAAAACAAGCATCTGGAATAAAGAAAAAATTTTAAAAAAATCGAAACTGCAATCAGTAGATGTATACAATGATGGGAAAAGTCACATGTTTAAATAGTATTTTATTTTATTCCAGTGACACAATTTTGAATATTGAGATGAACGAAAAAAGTGTATTTAACTGTTTTTGTACTTACTTAAATAGAGGGCTCCACTTATCAATTATTCCACCTCCTCTGACAACAAAAAGGTGGCCTCTGGACCACTTTTGGAGTCTCTGTTTTCCACCTGTCTCTTTGTTACAAGAGGTTGGCTGAGGTTCACTACAGTCCTGCAGAACATTTGTCAATGCACTATGCTCCTTTTCAATAAACCCAGTGTTTCCTGTTAAAAAAGGACAAAACTACCATCGGTATTTTTCATGATAGCAGTACCAAAGAAATAATTGTTAACATAGACACTGACTTTTTTGGGGAAAAAAATATGCTCTAATAGATCCTTTTCATAAATGGCTGCCAATTATAAATTCTTTAGTAAGTATTAAAATTAGCCTGAATAACCACATTCTTGAGTTGATAATGCAAAAGAATTTTTACTCCCAAATGAGTTTAATGAGGCTAATGTAAATGCATATGCAAGAATGTCAAATTGACAGCCATTTATGAAATGGGTCTATGGGATGGACCAACAATAATTATTGCAGATCCATTCTGAAATAAGAATACATTAAAAAAATGGTTCTAACTAATTAAAAAGACAATATAAAGAAGGTCAGAATAGCTTGTGCATAACACATATGAAACATTAACCATGCTGACCAACTACACATGTATCACCAATTGTTAAACAGCTATGCTTTTATGGTTACTTTTGTGTCCACTTTTGTGGCCAGTTATCAAAGTTCAACAATTATTATCAATTATAATAATACTTTTAAAACCCCTATTCCCAGGCCACCCATATTAACCCCACACCCAACTTTTTGCCACCCAAAGTTAAAAACTTTGTATTAGAAAAGGCAGTGGCAGATAAGAGTCTAAAAAAGAAGTTGACCAGGAATAAAAACAATCATGCACATGATTGTTTTGAATTAAGTCAGGTTCACTGAGAAATTAGCCAACAGTGAAAAATATTCATGGTTCATCAATCTCTATTAAGCGGACAACTAATCCCTAGTAAGGGCCAGCTCCCATTACCCCAAGGCTGGCCTCTTAATAGGGGTTTAACTGTATGTAATTTCAGAGAGGAATAAACAGGAGAGATATCTTAGGCAAGAAAACCGACATAATGGCTGGTCAATAGGGTCTAGCTCGTTTTTTGTAGAGTTCCTCTCAAAACACACCCAAGGGAAATTCAGAAAAGATTTTTCACAGGACCTGTACCGTCTTACTGACGAGAACAATGTATACCTAATAATTATTATATGATTGCACTATCTTGAAATTATAGTTTGGTATTGTATATATGCACCTAGGATAAACTGTCAAATATAGCAATTCACCTTGCGCCTCAAGTGTACTGTTTCCAATGCGGGAATCTGCTTCATTTCCCAGCAGTGATACCACCTCCTCAACTTTTGCAACATCCTTGTCCAGGTAATCTAAAGCTTTATCGTCACCTGTTAAAATGCGAGAAAAACCAGGTTGATGTCAAAAAATAACAATGCAGTCTTCAGTTGTTCTTCAGTACAGAACCCCATATTAAATAAAGCTCTAATATCTGAAAGCACTGTAATTTAATTTCATTTTTTTTTCAAGTTAATATACCTGATAGAAGCAAGTCATGATATATTAACATCTAAAAGGTCTTGATCAATGTATTTGATAAATTGTACACATTACATCCTTCGAGGGAAAGAAATATCGCTTACAAAAGCATGAATATGAAAGTAAACTTTAGTATGAGAAATTAATGGAGAATGCCTATAAATCTAATTTCACAAATTGTAGTCCAAATGTGCCAATTGGCGCTCTTAGGGGCCCTATGATTAGCTAATTAAGAAAAGCTACAGCATACTGTATGCCTAATTACTCATTTATCAACCCAAATTAGTTAGGTAAAGTGTAGTACCTGAATTGTCATGCTTGATACCACAGTGTTTCAGGAACCCATGGATATCAGTTGGAACTTCAGGGTGCTTCTCATTAAGGTAGTTCACATGCTCTGTTCAAAATGCCTTGCCAAATTGTGGTGTATTTGTACATACATTCGGGTAGTTCAAGAGAGGAAGCCCACGGATGAAGTTCTGTTCAGTGTGACACAAAAGAAGTCATCTCATGCATTTAAAAGAGATTGAAATCAAAATAATACATGTACAGCCTCAACACCTGATAAAATCTGTTTATTTTTGCCATTAAACACAATGATGAAAAATTGCTAAATAATTCAATAAAAACAAGCAAATACACTGGCAAGATGCTCATTTACAAAAAAAAAAATACTTTTTTGTTTGAATTACACATTATTTACTTGGTAGGGAGTGAGTAATGCTCATTAGCCAGATATAGTGAACCAATCATGTGGCTTGAGACACCAAGGTCACCGGGCTGTGTGTATATACAAATAGTTATTAATCATAATAATATTATTAATTGCTGAAATTGAATAAATACCTTTCTTTGCATCATGCAATGAGAAAACATTAGCTTCCACTGCCCGTCTATTACCCACAGTCTACCACAACCTACATCATTAATTTTCACGAAAGGAGAAAAATTATTTAATATGTACCATATACCATCAGAACAGGGCTCAACACTAACACTTAGCCATTTTTCACTGAGAAATAAGTGTACTGCTTGGAAAGTCAAATATCGAAAATGAACCAAGATAATGTAGTTCACCCAATCCAGAAAGTAACCTTAATGCTAAAAAGGCAAAAAAAAAATCATTGACAAATGATAGAAATAACCAACTGACATAATTTGACATCTTCAAAAGGTTGATTTTACAACATTCTAGCATTTACTGATCCACCATATCAATGGAGTATTGAGAGAGCTGCCAAGTGGGTCTGGGAATGATAATTACATGTGGTATGATGTAATCAAATCCATCATTTTGGATTCCTTCTTTGGCCTCTAGCAGATACGTGTTGTGAAGGAACCCGTGAAGAAATGAGTCTACCATGGTTAGCAGCTTCCATATCAAACTCCATTTTGTAAAGTAAAATTTTGAGATCGACAGTAAAATTTGAAATCTACTTTCTGAAGTTTAATGTGGTGTAAAAAGGTAGTAACAAGCCATGCAGAATACAATCAATGGAAAAGGGATAGAATTAAATGGAGCACAGCAAAGGCTGTCCGCCGTGATTATAATCTGAAGCCAATTAAAACAGTATCAAAACAGTATTACACTTTTTATAATAACCTCTACTAAGAAAGGATTGGGAAGAAAGCATAATATTAGAAAATCTTGTCACACCCAGCCTGGATGCACCTCACTATAGTTGCCACTCATAATAGCTGGTTGCAAGCAATTACTGAAAGCACTGGTGCATTTGACAAATAAAACTCTTACCTCTTGCCTTACAAGCATCTGAACAGTCATCAGATGAATGACTATACACACCCTTGGCCCTTATCTTGTCAACTTCCTCCATCACTTTCTCTCTGTCCTCATTCTTTTTCATCATCCCAAAGAAGTCAAGGCTTCCAAGTTCTCTTAGTTCTAATTCCAGTTCCCCATTCCAAAATGCCGATGCACACTGCTTTTCTCCATATTCTAAGAGAGATAAACATGCGTTTAACAGTTACCTTTATTGGTTAGGAAAATTTAGTATAAGCCACTGTGGCTTAAATAACAATACACAGAAACACCATAAGAAAGGATCTATCCCAAATCTCATATAGTTTTGGCCTAAAATTCATGTATCCTGTTAATCCCAATGGGGAAAATTAAGGATTACCTCGTTCGATAATACGCTTTATCTAGTATAAATTTTGCATTAAATTTTTCCCCAAAATATCCGGCATCTGGTAATTTATTACCGAAATATACCACATCCCAAACAAACCTAATAGAGACTCTACATAATCAGAAGTCATTTTCCAATTGGTATATCATTTAACTCATACAATTCATATGCTTTTACTCATATCATACAACAAACTATAACAAACTGATCAAATTAAATGAGTTGTCTTTGTTTTAGTCATGGACTATTTTAAAAGAAATAAAAAACATATTCTCCATGTTTCTATAGAGTTTATAAAGAGCAATGTCTCACCTGTAAAAACATGCAATAAAATTTTGGGGCAGTTAAAACTGTAAAATGTTACAAGAAGAAGTTTAAGCTGTGCTTTTGTCAACAAAGACCGCCGTCCTAATTAGCATAATAACGTGAAAATAACGATGCACAGAGAAAATAATGATATATTCCACTTACCTCGCGACATGTCGACAACTGGATGTTCCACGATGCCTCATGTTATATTTCCAGTATGTTTCAGCCACATTTTCGGTGATTAGTGTACGAAATCACTCTCAGACATCGCCACGGTTAAGCAGATTTCAACTCTCCGAAGCCCGCTTCATAACATCTATCAATATTATTTGTCTTTCGCCTCATAAGCCGCCGTTTACAAGAAGTTTAACAATTTGCTGAGATCCTAACTGATCCAGAAGTCTGTTAGCAGCCTTTAAAATCCTCCTCTTAATCGAGGATTCTCATCAAGAACTCGTTTAAGCTCAGTTCTGTTTTGATATGTTGTGCACCCGCCATTATTCCACAGATTGCGTTACATTTGACAAATGCACATTCCAACGGGTAGGGGTAGGGAGGGTAGGAAGTGAAAATGTAACCGACATTAAAGCCATTTTACGCATTTCTGTGTCTAAACTAGTAACTGGCTTTCCCAGAATGATTTGAACACGAGCTTCTGCTTGCAGGGATTTTCTAGGTTATTTTTGCAGGGTACGGGGGGGGGGGGGGGGGTCGTGTATTAAAAAAAAAAAAAAAAAAAAAAAGGGGAAAACGATAGACAGTATCAAGTCGAAAGATTATGATCTGTGTATCTTGATCAGCTTTCTCAGTTCATCAGTGAGGCCCTATTAAGGGTTTTCAGGATACTGGATATTTGGGTAAAAAATTAACAGGATGCGAGAAAGTTAGGGGAAAAATTAATGGGGTAGAGCATGTTTAGATCAGACAAA
Source organism: Orbicella faveolata (assembly GCF_042242905.1). Taxonomy (NCBI): domain Eukaryota; kingdom Metazoa; phylum Cnidaria; class Anthozoa; order Scleractinia; family Merulinidae; genus Orbicella; species Orbicella faveolata. The sequence continues at coordinate 12,719,818 of NW_028301577.1, read as the reverse complement.
GCGGGACAGTTGTGTCTTTCGCTGCCGGAAGTGCCATCAAACTTTGCAAAAGACAACAGACTGACGAATAGTGCGCAGGAAGTACTGATAAGCGACGTTTTATTGAAACTTCTTACATTTTCTTAGCCGTTTCACTTTTGCATCAGAAAAGAAAATGCTCAGAAAATTACTGAAGGGCAGTTAAGGACGATGCCTTCTTTTTTAGGCATGGTTTAAACGCCAGGCGCGCGCTTGGGTTGGAACTAGTGACGTACTTAACTACCCTACCAAGCGTGCGACTTAAAAAAAATCCTATTGTGGCCGAAACAAATTTCGCACTAAAATTACGAGCCTGCACTAAACCCGGGATTACCAGAAAAGCAGCATATCGCTAAGCAATAACTGTGAACGGCTTCCAGCTGACAAACTAGCTTTTATCGTATCCGTAGAAAAAATCATACTGAAATTCAACTGTAGATGGCATAATGCGCGCGCAAAACAACTGCGAGAGACGTCAATGTTTAACTTACTTGGAAAGTAACAGGGAAAAATGTAACGGACACCGACAAAGTTTTCGAAAGGATGAAACAACTCATTTAACTTTTAAAACAGGGGTGATTACAGCTACATTTTATGGTATGAATTGGAAGTGGCAAGCCTATTCGACAATGCATTAGTTTTTGGCTGTGAGGAAAAGTTATGTAGACTGTATTTTGGCTAAGCCAGAGGAGTGCTGTTGCGACGATTCTGTTATTAAATACATATCAAAAGTGGTTTTTATGTTACCACTTACCACGTAGTTTAAAGATGTTTTTTAATATGTTTAGTTTTCTGCATGTAAAGGCGAACCTTAGGAGAATCTGTGAAGAAATATCTTTACCTTTTTTTCAGAAAAATGCTATCGTCAGCAGTAGCTAATTATCTCGGAAAAATTAATGACTACCCCCCAGTTTTCTTTGTGGATTGTAATAACTCTGGCTAAGATCTACTTTTTCCACGTTTTCTTAATCTGGCGCAAACACGTTTGTATTTTGTTGGCACCATTCGTTATGAGCCTGAGGCACCCCACGGCCGCTAATGTCGTTCAGCTCTGTGATGGAACACAGCTGCATGTCTGCACAAGACTAGTTTTCAACCCTAAGCAGGGCGCTTTAAAATACGCGCATCTATCAAGCGAAGCACTTATGTTGACGCTTAGCTTTTTAAAGACATTATAGATGCGTTTAAGACACACAAGTTGAATGAGTCATAAGCAATTGGATGAGTTAACTGACCCTTGTCAAAAATACCTGCAGCTTGATTCTCAGCGGCTGTTGTGTCTTCTTGGAGGACCTTCTCCTGTCTGTTTCTGAGCTTGGAAGCCATTCTCGAGAGGAAGGATTAAACGTGGCAAGGAGTCAGGAACTCATCACAGCCCTATTCCGTGTAACAAGTGTGGGCTTCGAAATTACTAACAAGGAGCTGCGTTACCTAACCTTAAAACCCCAAACATTTCATATTCCAACGTGATATAAGTACTAAAAGTCCAGAATAAATGCTTATACAGTTGACATAAATTTCTTTTATCCTAAATAGTTGACCATTGTTGAGGCTCCATAGTGGGAGGGGGGGGGGGGTTGTCGGTGTATCCCTAATCCTATTAATTTTTGTCCTAAATATCTTGTATACTGTTAAATCCAGCTCAACGATTTCCTACTCAATTAATGTCCTGTTTTATCTGATCTAAACATGCTCTACTCCATCAATATTTCCCCTAAATTTCTTGCACCCTATTAACGTTTTACCCAAATATCCAGTATCCTGAAAACTCCTAATAGGGCCTCACTGATGACCTGAGAAAGCTGATCAAGATACACAGATCATAATCTTTTGACCTGATACTGTCTATCGTTTCCTTTTTTTTCTTTTTTTTTTTTTTAATACACGACCCCCCCCCCCCCTCCCCCGACCTACCCTGCAAAAAAATGACCTAGAAAATCCCTGCAAGCAGAAGCTCGTGTTCAAATCATTCTGGGAAAGCCAGTTACTAGTTTAGACACAGAAATGCGTAAAATGGCTTTAATGTCGGTTACATTTTCACTTCCTACCCTCCCTACCCCTACCCGTTGGAATGTGCATTTGTCAAATGTAACGCAATCTGTGGAATAATGGCGGGTGCACAACATATCAAAACAGAACTGAGCTTAAACGAGTTCTTGATGAGAATCCTCGATTAAGAGGAGGATTTTAAAGGTTGCTAACAGACTTCTGGGTCAGTTAGGATCTCAGCAAATTGTTAAACTTCTTGTAAACGGCGGCTTATGAGGCGAAAGACAAATAATATTGATAGATGTTATGAAGCGGGCTTCGGAGAGTTGAAATCTGCTTAACCGTGGCGATGTCTGAGAGTGATTTCGTACACTAATCACCGAAAATGTGGCTGAAACATACTGGAAATATAACATGAGGCATCGTGGAACATCCAGTTGTCGACATGTCGCGAGGTAAGTGGAATATATCATTATTTTCTCTGTGCATCGTTATTTTCACGTTATTATGCTAATTAGGACGGCGGTCTTTGTTGACAAAAGCACAGCTTAAACTTCTTCTTGTAACATTTTACAGTTTTAACTGCCCCAAAATTTTATTGCATGTTTTTACAGGTGAGACATTGCTCTTTAAGTGGAGGGTAGTTTTGGGATCTCAAGTGACGTACTTTTGGCGATATTTTCCTTTAAACTTCGCCTTTTTTATGGCGCTTCATGAGTAGTCCGAATGGGAAAGAAATTTAAAATTCTGTAGAAAAATCAGGTGATGATCAAATTGCCAAAACAGCCTCTCAATGTAACAAGAAACATTTGCTTGTCTCGACTAAAGTGTTTTTACCCGGATTTAGATCGTTTTCTTTGTATGGCAAATTGTTAAAAATGTGCCCTAAAATGGCCGCTGAAAGCCCTCTTAGAGGGGCAAAACCAAGATGGTGGCCCCAGCGCTAAAATACCAATCGAATTGAACTGAAAGTTGTATTTTTGTGAATCACTTATCTAGACCATTCATCTGAGAAAGTTTGAGGAATTTGATTTTTTCTGGTCCAAATGGCCATAGTTGAAAATTACAGAGGGCGCCTCTTAACAATCCGAAAACAACAGACATTGAATTTCTCATATCACGAATGTTCGAGGCGACATATTCTCTTCAGAAAATCAGAGGGGATTAAAGGCCTTCCGAACAGATAATTTTCCGAAACGATCCGTTGGGTGCCCCTGATTTCCGCATGCTTTTCTCATCAGGCTCTCCTGAACTCGCCACTGGCTCTGAGCTCAGATCTAAAAGAGTCATGGCGGCGGCACGTTCTTCTTTAGATTTGCCAGTATGGCGATTAAGCGTCAGTAGGGTTTTAGCCACTGATCGTTCAAGACAAATTTCTTGCTTCTCGCTTTGTCTGCCTCCCGTTCACAAGATGCCTTTCATTTACGATTCAGTCACGACACCTAGGCACGGTATAAAACTATTAATTCAAACGACAAAAAATGTTATGAAAACACATATTGATAAACGCACCCTTTCTTTACTGGCAACGGCAGATATAGGATCAGGATCCTCTTTTGTCTGACCATTTCCAACGACAAAATGTAGACTACAAATGTAACTGTCTTTCGTGCACACGAACGAGTCACCGCGGTGACATGCTTTTAACCACTTTTTGCCTTCTCTCGTTCTGTCTAACTGCGCCAGGAAAATAGAAGAACTTCACTGGATCGCCGTTTGGGTTTCTTTCCCACGATTCAGGGTATCGGGAATCGTTTTTACATGTAACAAAAGCACATCTTCTAGTCGTGACCGTTCTGTTAGAACACTGCTTATCGAATTCGTGTGGTTGACCAGAATGTCCGAACTTTCCCGGTTTGTTTACATCATAAGTCACGTGACACTACACGTGAAATCTAACGCCGAAAAGGTGAATTGCGAAACTCCTAATGCAAGGTCACATTTCCGACCATACGGTACCATCTGTTTGGTGATTTCACGAAAAGCAAGCAAACCGAAGAAAACGCCGGCGTTATAACTTACTACAGCAAATGTCTTATAGTCAAACAGCAGGCACAAGTACATATGGTTGTACTTTATTGGTTTTGCTTCTGCAATGATGTGATACACAAATTCTCCTTACTGTATATACAGGTATCTCTTACAGTTCAAATTGGGAGAAATTGTTTTTTAATCGACAAATTTCCTTGGCGTTAATTTCCTTGCCTCTTTCGATTGCACGCTCGAGTTTGCAAGGTTACAGTTTCCGACTATTTATTGCACCGTCTGTTTGGTGATTTCTAATTTCCTCAAAGGAAGCAAACCGAAGAAAACGCCGGCGTTATAACTTACTACACCCAACGTTTTATAGTCCAACAGCAGGCAGAAGTACATATTGTTGTACTTAATTTGTTTTGCTTCTGCAATGATGTGATACACAAATTCTCCTTACTGTATGAACAGGTATCCCTACCAGGCCGAATTGGGAGAATTTGTTTTAGTGTTGACAAATTTCCTTTGACGTCAATCTCCTTGTTTCTTTCGATTGCAGGCTAAAGTTTGCATTGTTGTTGTGGGGAGAAATAAGTTTTGATCCTGTCTGATCACTGTACAAAAAAGGCTGCGAAAGGTACAAAAAGGTTGCGAAATTAGTTTAATACAAAACGTTTAATACAATTCTTATAAAGTCAACATGCTTTAAATGAAAAGTTTACATATTATCGCCGAAAAAACCTATTCCAATCCAACCCATACCATACCATTTTTTTCGCTCAACAAAAAGCACTAAAGCAATGAAAATAAAATAATTATAAAAAAACATAACGGAAAAGGGAGAAAATAGGGAAAGAGATTTTTTGTTGTGACAGGATTCTAAATTAAGGAAAGGAAATCCTAGATGTTTACGACGTCTTAGTTGACCTTTTATGTTTTCCCGTCTTGTGCTCACCTCGTGATTTCTAATAGCCATGATTCTGAATGTGTCAGAAGATAAGATAACTGTCATTTTCAATTGTTCTTTTGAGCAAAACTGTGAGAACTTTGCGGAGATTTTGGAAGTCCATGAAATGTATATTACAGTCCTGTCTGGAACTGTTATTGCCCACTGAAACACTTCATTTCCTTTTTCGATTCGTCAATGTTATTTAGGAAATTCAAAGATTTTGTTTCGGTGTGCGTTTCAAAATACGCTTATACAGAGACAAGACACAAACCTGACAGACCCTGATAACTAAACACAATTTTTTTTCAGGAAATACAAATTACACCCATAGGATTCAAATAAGGCAATTATTGAGGCAAATCACTTTTTCTATACATAAACAATGAGAAATGATTCTCCGAGTATAAGTTAATGTTTAATTTACTGAAGGGAAATTCTAGATGACCTTTAAGTTGCCCCTTTTGATCCCGTCCGGTATTTGTTTCACTTTTACTCTGTTTGACTGAATATCAACAGGTCCATCAATGGTAGGGTATGTGCGAGAGCGCGTTCGGCTCATTCTGCTATTGTCAAGTTTTTCTCTTTCCTTACAACCCACTAAGGGGGCCTGCCGGTTCACGGGCTTAGGGGTGCCCGCATTTATTAGGCTTGAAGACGGTGAGAGTGGAGGTATAAATGGAATACAATGCAATGCAGTGCATTACTTTAGTTAGACACGTCACGTCTGAGAGCTGTACAAGCTCGTTCAAAATACGTACGTGTATTTTGAACACGTTGTAAAGTCGGTTGATAAGGCAAGTCGCATATCAACTGGACTTGTTGACAAGATTAGGAACTCTTTGAACAAAGTTATTGTTGTTGACAATCCTACGAGGAAGAGGAGGAGGGGGGGTGGAGACCTTATTAATGTGCCAATGGAGGGTGCCGTACAAGTCGCATTACGAAAACTACAAAATGATTCCGGTCTTCCCGACCGCACGAACCTTACGCCTACACAAATTACCGACCTCTTAGATTTCGTTTTGAGATCAACATATTTCCAATATAATGGATCGATTTATGAACAGCAAGACGAAGCGGCCATGAGGAGCCCTGTCTTCCGCGGTTATAGCTAACCTTTACATGGAGTAATTTGAGGAACAGGCGATAAATACTGCGACCTGCAAACCTAAGATCTGGAAGCGATATGTAGATGACACTTTTACAATGTTAGATCGAAACAATGCCGACGGCTTTCTGCATCATTTGAACAGTCAAAAACCAACTATTCGTTTTACCATGGAAATCTAGAGAGATATCATTCCATTTCTCGACACGTCAGTTACAAGAGACGCAGACGGTCTTCTCACTACCACTGTATACAGGAAACCAAATCTCGCACACTGACCAATACCTAGCCTACGACTCACACCATCCTCAGTCAGTGAAACGTGGTATTGTGAAATGCCTTTATAATCGTGCTAAACACCTCATAACGAAGCCTTCAGCTATCGCTGAAGAAAAGAAACACTTATCATCAGTACTTGTTTCTAATGGATACCCTTCCTCATTTGCACAGAAGCTCAAGAAAACAACAAGAGCCACAGCTAACCCGGCAGCTAACCGAGAACCCACACAGGAATTTAAATCAACCGCGGCGGTTTTACCCTATATCAAAGGTGTTTCAGAGGTTCTTCGCCGCAGCCTACAGCAACAAGGCGTACGCACTGTCTTTAAATCTGACACAACTCTTAGGTCCCTTAGTGCGACCTAAAGACACTCTTGATAAGATAAGATAAGATAAGAAGACAAGGACTTTATTAAGGTATCATGGTAGGTGGATTGACAGTGTTTGGAAATCGCGCTCTTACGTTCCGCTTTGAAAGAAATCCCCACCAACCTACATTTTCTGAAAGCTTAATAGTTATAGAATACAACCATATCTTTGAAATTTTCTAAAAAGTTATTGTCGCAGTGATATTAAAAGAAATACCCAGAAACACTGCTTGGCTTAAACTGGTTCGCTTCCGCGCGTGAATTATCGGAGCGGCGCGATATACATCGGAAATGTTTTCTCACACATCACCCTCAAAAAGGTGTCTGCCATTTTCCAGATGTGGTTTGATTTTTTTTCTACACCCTCCTAAACTTTGATATTTTCAATGCGGACGTTTCCTTCTACTAAAGAGGCCATAACTTTGAAAGGGAAGCGAAATTAAACAGAGCCCGACGCCCTATTTCGAAGGAGGTATCCTAGAACATACCTGCCGATTTTCAGCCAATTCCATCGGATGACGCGCGTAAACGAACTAAAAATGTTCATCCTTATATTCAGTTTTATTTTATCGAGAAAAATATGAAAAAGATTGAGTATGAATAGGTGTTAAAAGTCCCCTCCGCACTGACGGATGTCGGCATGTGACAAATGGCGGTGAATTTTAATTAGAGGTGTCAACGTGCTGTAAGGGGTTAATGATATTCAAAAATAGTTTTTTTTCTTTAACTTAAAAAGTAAAAACGCCTTTTCCCCCGTTCTTTCTGCAAAATATTTATCTCAGTCTTCTCAATTTGAACAGCCACAAAAGATTCTTCGCATTTTTCGTAAAAATTCGCCTACCATGATACGTTAAACCCCGGGGTATCCAATCGATGGAAACCGACAAGAGAAGTCCCTTCATTTTCTCTTGAAACCGATGATCGGAAATTCAATCGATCAATCGATAAACAATAAAATTAGTTAATTGGTACCGATTGGTATCGGCCAATCGATGACCAATCGATAACCACACAAAAACCGTTCATCGATTGCTATCGATTGGCTCAGCAACCTCGAACAGACGTCACGCACACTACCTGTCCGATCATCCGCCATTTTTAGGAAGCACTGGCGACGAAATTGTTAAAACAAATTCCGACCCAGTCTTCTCAACGCAAAGAATATACCCCGTTGCACGTGTACTCGAATTACCCACTTGTCCGTCATTGCCTTTCCGTGTCATAATGTCTACGCAAGACGTCCGGGTAGAGGCTTTACTGAAGTGAGGTGCATCGTCAAAGGCTATCACCTTAACCGTTTTGAGGTGAACGTCGGTGAATTGTTCACTCCAAACAAGAAAAGGGGAGAACGGGAAAACGCGTTTAAATTTGTGAACCATTCGTGGACAGCTCGGCCACCTACAGTCCGAGCTTGTGGATCCTCTTTGGCCACTACATGCAGATATTTTTGTGTTGTTCTCCTTTTAACATTAAAATGAAATGAGTTCACAATTACTGATTGGTCATCGATTATCAATATCAATCGATTAACTGATATCGATTGATATCGATTGTCATCGATTATCGATTCCATCGATTGGATACCCCGGGCTTCAACCAACAAAACCTTGAACCAACAAAACAAGACGGTGTTGTTTGTAAGATTCCTTGCGAATGCGGCAAAGTTTATATCGGAGAAACAGGGAGAGCTATACGAGAGAGGATATATGTAGGATAAGAGAACATGACAGGGACATACGGCTTGCTCGTACACAAACCTCCGCAATTTCAGAACACGCCAACGAGACGGGGCATTTACCCATTTGGGACAGAGTCAAGTTTATTGATCGTGACCCTCGCTGGTACACACGAAGGGTCAAGGAGGCTATCCATATAAGACTTCATCCAAATAACATCAATAGAGATAGTTGAATCGAAATTCCTGAAGCACGGATACCTACAATCAGAGAACACCACAGCCGGTCAGTTACAATGCGTACCTATGACGGAACAGCGTCGCAAAGTCGGAGTAATAATGAGGATCGAAATGCACCAATAGCATTTATTTATTTACTTAACTTTATTTATACACGGGTAAAACATCAGGACTTAAAGTAAATACTAAAATTGCATTAATTACATTGTTAAGATACTAATCTACTGCTAATTAAATCTAATAACAACAAAAATAAAAACAATAACGAAGTGCGTGCTTTCCATAAATGCCGTCTGATCAATTAACTTATTTATTACGAAAAAGGAAACCCCTGCAGCCGGATTTAAAACTAGCAAGAGTTTGTGCTTGCCGCAGATTGGTAGGTAAGCTGTTCCACAGCACCGCACCACTATAGCCGAAACTGTTTTTTAGAAAATTGGTGCGGGGGAGTGGAACAGCTAGTTCAGTGCCCTCACAATTCCTAAGAGAATAGGTAGATATTGCACTCCGATCAGTAAACATTGATTTCAGATAATCAGGGGCGAGACCATTAAGAGATTAAGTTTTTGCCAGCCAAGTCTAACAAAGAGATCATTCGCATTGGCATCATATGAAGAAGAGGTCAAAATACGTGCAGCGCGATTCTGTAGTTTTTGTAGTTTAATGGAAAGAGATTTATTGCAATTACCCCATAGGACGCTACAGAAATCGAAATGAGGTTGAACTAAAGCATTATAGATGCATAGGAGCGTTTCAAAAGGAACAAATTAAAAGACCTGCTTCTCTTCAAGATGTCAATGCAGGAGGCATTTTTTTTGGAAATATGTTCGATATGTACGTTCCAAGTTTATCTATATATACTCCAAAAGATTTCGTAAATTCTACTTGTTTAACAGAATTACTGTCGATAGTTAAAGACGGGAGTCTGTTTAAAGTATTTAACCTTTGCCTTGAACCAATCAACAAAAAAACTCAGTCTTTGACTTATTGAGAGTGAGTTTATTTGCCGTTAAACATTCAGTAATTTTAGTTAGATCATCGTTCATATTTTCCTCTAGATGCAGCGAACCAAGGTGCTAGAAATAGCGACATGCAAACAATTAACCTCATCGCCTGATGAAGACTACAGGATAGCAGTCGAAACGTCGCGATCTACATCTCAAAGTGACTCCATCGTGAGACAAACGAGAAAAAATTTATCTATCCCATCTTACACCACGATGAATAATAGACGCATCTTTAATGACAGGTTAAAGTCATTTTCCAGACATAACAAGTTACCAAAGCAACGGTACAAGCTGATGAAAAACCCTTAATTTTAGCTTAGGGCTTATAACTATATAAAGACGAGTCAAGTGACCACCATTTTTAACTTGGAAAAAAATATTTTTCATGGAAGTTGTAGGTGTGGTTCACTCCTTCGCTCTTCAATTCGCGCACTCCTTTGCTTCCTGTTAGACATTTTGAACTTTTCGGAAATGCACAGCCCTAGTTTGCTCATTGAAAATGCGGTTTTGCTGTCGGTTCCTGGTTAGAGATCACTCTTAAAGTTAAAATGTATCCCTTAGAGTTAAATTTATCTGTAGGAATATTAATAACGATTCATTTCCTACCATCTTTCGCAAAGAAAAGGAAACAACACGTGAGCCCGCACATCACCCGCTGACAGCCCTGGATTTGTGGCCTTCAACAAATTGATTAGCTGTATGAATTTTCAAATGATTAAAACCTTCATAGAAAATTTTAGACTGGGAATGGGCGGGAGAATTGGGGAGAATACGAAGGCTGCGTTTCGTTATAACTACGGTACTGTTAATAAATATGGTCATGGCGAAATGATATTTAAGAAATAGAAAACATGTAGCGTGTTTCTATCGAGTTATAGAAACACCAGTGGAAGTTTGGGAGAACGAGAAATGCTGTGGGAATACGAGCCGTAGGCGAGTGTTTCCACACCTTTTTCGAGTTCTCCCAAATTTTCACGAGTGTTTCTATAACTCGATAGAAACACGGAGAACATGTTTTCCATTTCTTTTAGAAAACACCGCGACGAAAAAAAGGGAAGGAACTTGTTTACTTTGGTCATCAAAATGTAAATTCTCTTTGTTCGCGCTATCATTACGTCAACAGCTCGTGCTAATCTAGTTATAGAAACACGATTTTTAACCAATCAGCGCGCGTATTTTCTCAGGGCTGTTTTCTAAAAGACATTGCACTCACTCCTACTGGGAGTGGTCCCACGACCTATGAATTACGAAGCATTGACCCAATCCATCTCACCAAGTCAACACGCAGTTTAACAGGTCTTAATAAAGTAAGTGGAAAGAGTAGTTCGGCGGGGTGACGAGTCTCCTGTTTACGAATTGAAGAGCTGAATTATTGAGCGACCACAAAACACACAAGGGCTGGGAGTTCTGCAGTCACTGATATCGACTTGGAAAGGGGAGGGATAAAAAGAAAGAAAAAATCATAATAAATCTTACAACTGCGTTGTTTCTAGCGGGCACCCATCCAAGTGCTAACCCCGCCGAACAGGGCTTAACTTTGGTGACCGGACGAGACACGGTTCATTCCTTGTGGTAACCGTCTCAGACAAGTTGTTTTCAGGGTGTCACATTGGCTTATGTATTCTGATAACGGTGCGTTTTGCGCTATTTCTTAATAATGCCAGTGTAATTTCACTCACTTGATAATTCCAGTGTAATTTTCTTCCATCTAACTCGATGACATTGACCAATTAAGTGGATAGTGCAGCGGTTACTGACGATCTAGTTCCCAAGTTCAGTGGCTCAAAGCCACTTTGATTCACTAACGAATTGTAATCAACATGTTCAAAAAATTTCGTTCGACAATTTACATGTTAACATCCTAATCATAATCCGTCAGGTAAAAGGAATGGATTTCACTAGACTCGTTTTTTAATTATAATCCCATGAAGCTGAAAAATTGTTTTAAACGGGGTTTAAACTTTTGCTATGGCCCGTCCGTGTGATTTTATTCCAAGGGGAATTGTTTCACAAGCCTATCTGAAATCTCAGCCCCGACCTCTCAATGAAATTCAGAGAGGCTGAGGTTCACCAGATGGTCAACCACTGAGTTGCCCACCCTCCAGGACGCTTGCGTGTAAATGAAGTGATTTCAACGAATTTTAACTTCACTGTTTTCCACTCTACGTATCATTTCTTAGTCAATCTAAAACTTTCGCTTTAACGGCCTAAACCTGCACAGGAACGTTACAAAGACTCAAAGGAGGCGAGAAATACATTTTTACCGTTTTTCTTCTTACGTATTTCTCGATATTTCTAGTTGGTGAGTATGTTTGTTATCTTCCTATACAATCTCATACATTTGCCTTGTTTTGCAATATCGTTGAACATAGTCTAAATATATTACTGCAAAACAGAGCTGCGAAAATCGTGCTCGATGAGCCTTAAACATTTGTCTGCAGCCGAGGTGCTCGAATAGCTCAGTTGGGGGAACATGACGAGAAGTAGAAGATGTCATAACTTGATCTTAATTTTTAAAGCTTTGAACGGCTTCTTTGACTGGAATTTTAATTTTATCACTTTAAGGGCCCATTAACCGATCTTTTCGAGCCGTTGCTAAGGAAAATTTATTCTCATATAACCTCATCATTTTTAGTTAGTTCAGAGTTATTTCATGTGTTTTAACTTTTTCATGATCAGTAACGCTAGTGATGACGTCATTAGGTCACGCTCATGGTCATGTGACTAGGCTCTTACCGATAGTGCTAGCACTTTTTTTGTCATTATTTGGCTTCGCGAGCATTTTTTTTTTTACATTTCATCCCAAAAAGCCCTTCTGGCATTATTTTGGATTTTCGACTGATTATTTGTATAATGCACAATTTGTATATGCACAATCTGACTTTATTTGTGGCGTCCAAAGCCTCCCAGATGCATTTTGCCCTCATTTTGGTCAAAGGAGCCGAGGTGGCCTGGGGAATAGGTTTGATAGGTCAGCGGTTGCCTTCTAGAAACCCAGTCCATCACACTCGTTCCAACATGGCGTTATCCACGTTGTCATCGAGGAACAATGGAAGTCAGCCAGAATGGACTAATGGGAAAAAAACATTGATCGTTACATTTTGTTGTTGAAAAATGTAACTGAAAATCTGAAAAATGTAATATTCTATGTTTAAAAAAATCGGAAAAAAGTGATCATTTTTATGTAACCCACGAGCACTTTTTAAAAACATTAGCATTATTTTAGCACTTTTTTGGCAAAAAACAAGCACTGCTTTAAGCATTTAATGTTTTTTTTTACGAGCACTATCGGTAAGAGCCTACATGTGACTAATACTGAAAAAATGCCAAGGCTCCCAGGCAAATTACTTTATCGGGATTTTTTTCATTGATTTAATATTTCAATTTAAATCCTCATTACGCTATGCATCGATTTTGTTTCATTTCTAAAAGGTCAGATTTTGAAAGCATTTCAAAATGTTGAAAAATTCGTAATTCTCTGAAAAAAGTATGATTTCGAAAAAGGAATGCATAGCTATGTTTCCAACATTGGCTTTAACCGAAATTCGTCGAAAAAGGCTGTATTTAATGAAGAACCGCGTTTCCTTTAGCATTTAAAGAAACCGGAAGTGCGCCGGATAGATATTGGAAGTTACCCTATCAGCGCGTGCGCAATTTACACTAACAGCGCACTTCGGTAAGATCAAACAAAGCCACACGGAGTTAGTTTTTCTCTTTCTTTTGCTCTTGTTTATCTGTCTTTCTCTTATTTATTCTTTGCTTGTACATTTTTTGCTTTGTATTTTGTGAAACACAAAGAAAAACTTCTAAAATGTAAGCGAATTTGCAAGTTTTTGAGTTGTTAATAGGGACTTTAAGCAGCGGGAACGCGGACGGCGACAGGGACGCCGAAACATGTGAGAAGGCTGGGGAGAGAACGCTGTTGTAGCGGGAATTCACAAAGGACTTTAAGCAGCGGGAACGCGGACGGCGACGGGGACGCCGAAACCTGTGAGAAGGCTGGGGAAAGAACGCCGTTGTAGCGGGAATTCACAAACATTAAGCAGCACCGTCGGAAACCGCGGTTTCCGCACTGTCAAGCTTATTGACATTATTGATATTCGTCCGCTGTTTATCAGGATGAACTAGGATAACTTCATTGAAAGAAGTTTGCAATCAACTCTTGATAATCCACGATGAAGGTTTGTGAAACGATGACGAACTTCTACTCTTGTACGATTTAAACCGGTCTAATGATCTCGACCAACCTTATGATTCCTTTCCTGATTTTAACTTCGATGGTTTGAAGACGACGATTGCCTGTCCGAATAAGGAATTTCGCTTTCACAAACGCAACTTGCCCCTTCTCGCTGAGTTGTACAATTAAGTAAATGAACTTATTATCAGCAGATGTTTACTACGATTATCAGTTGAGTAAGGCGGGACGAAAGTTTGGTCACCAAGTTTTAACGTAAAATCGTGTTGTTGTCACGGGCAACTTACCTCGTTTCCGTTGGTAACAATATCAACAGCCGTTGGTCGCCTGTCGCGTCGCCTACAATTTCGCGCGCTTTGCTGTCAATTGACGTCAAAGGCCGACAAGTTGCCAATGGAAACGGAGCCAGTTGCTCGTGACAACAACACGATTTTTACGTTAAAACTTGGTGACCAAACTTTCGTCCGCCTTACTCAACTGATAATCGTAGTATCAGACTGGCACGACAAATCAGTGTGCCGACTGATAAAGATCCTAGTAAACCACTGATCTTATGACTGAAAATGGAAACAGCTACACAAGTTTTGATGGTGTCTACCCTTTTAAATGTGGTAGAATTTCACCATAATGAGCCATTTGACATTTGAGTACTTCTTGAAAGGAAAAATTTCGATTGAAATTCGGGTAAGTTGTCTTTATTTACGTAAGCTTTCAAAAAGATATTTCACGGTGCTCACATGTTCGCCGACTGGCTTGAGTTCGCTTCAGATTTCTCGACGTTTCCATAAAATGAAATATCTCAAATAACAAGAGAAAACAAGCATCAAAGTTCCTCGAAATTAGCAACACGGGTTATTTAGCGTTGACACAGCAGAGGAAACGAAAGCGAAAACTCACGTTTTCAGACAACGCGAAATGAGCTTCACTCACGTCGGGCCAGAACGCAGAACGTCAACCTGTTTCCCGCCAGTCATGCGCAGTGGACCTTTTGGCTTTTCCCCGATCTTATGGCGTTCCCGTCGCCGTCCGCGTTGTCGTTGCTTAAAGTCCCTATTATTTTCCGCGCTCAGGCTGACGTAAGTAACCGGAAGTGAAATTTCACCTCCTTAGCAACGCGCGCGAGCGCGCGCATGAATCGGTTAATGGGCCCTTAAAGATATTCATAATAACAACACGAGAAGTAAAAACATTTTTAAGCCTCTATATCATTGCTCCTGAGGCTAGAACCGTTTTGTTTACGATAACAGTAATGATTGGAACACTTTAACAGATGGAATTAGGAACAGTTGCATCTGTTCTATCTGTTTATGAGGAATAATTAGGGTTAAATGCCTGAATATATTCCACTGCAGGACTTTCCACAATGGTGTACACAACAGACCAATTGAACTATTTTCGAAATTGTTACATCGCCTTTAACTTGGTTCCTGAAGCACTGCGACAAGTCTTCAAGCAAGAATGGGATTTCCGTTACAAAACAACGCTTGGAGAATGGAAAGACTTGCCAAAGAATGGCTTAGACTTTAATAATAACGAGTCTCGAAGAAGCCGTTCGAAGAATGCGCGATATCTGGCGACAATACAGAATGGTAAAACGGCAGAGTGGGACTGTAGTTGTTTGTTTTTCGCCATTCTGTTCTCGGATAGCATTGGTACAACTCTGAGTGCAGCCATCAGGAAAGAAGTCGATGATCTTCGTCAAGTCCGAAATGATATTGCTCATGTCAGTGAGGCCGAGCTTACAGATGCTGAGTTCAAGAACTATGTTGGAAGAGTGTTGGTGGCGTTCAACTCTTTGAATCTTCCGGTCAATGACATAGAGGAAGTTAAAAATCAGACGACCTTTCCCACGGCAGAAGTAAACAACTTAATGGCACAGGTTTCCAATCTCCAAACAGAATTGCAAAACGTCAGATCTGATTACAAGTTGCACAAGACACGATACAGAGAAAGGAAGAGCAGGTTGAATGTCTCAGCCAAGAAATTAATTCCATAGTCGAGTCTTTCTGTAATCTCAGTTTCAAGCCATCTCACGAAATTATCAAATGATTAAATGACGTCACAAGGATTATGACAACAATGCAAGAGCTTAGCGATAGAAGTCACGGAGCGATCACTACCATTTATTTGTCTGGCTAAACAGTTGGGAATTACCGAATACAGCTGGACTAACCTGGCTACCACGAAAGAAAACAGCCCCAAGGAAACAATTCAGCATCTCCAGTGCTTAATTTTGCCAAAGATTCAACAGTTCTCAAAGTGGTTAATAATAGCAGACAATGTTGTAGACCTGTCTTTGGTATGTGGGTACCTACCTTAGACCGCTTGTGAAGAGTGGGGTCACGGTCAGGTGCTGATTACAACTCAAGATAGCAGTGCAATTCCCACAAATGCTCCTCATACCTACCATGAGTCACTCAGTGCAGGAATGCAGCCCGAGGACGCAGTAGAGCTATTGAAACAAGTATCGCAAATTTCCGAGAATGACGAGAAAGTTCAAAGGGTTGCTGAGGTTCTTGAGTATCAGCCGCTAGCCTTGGCAGCCGCTGCGTTTTACATACAAACTGTGGCGAGTTGTGGTTCTCCAACCTATGGGTGGACAAATTACTTGGAAACACTTGTTAGCGGTAAGCGTGAGGCAACAGAAGAACCTCTTGCCAAAGGGAATCCAGTGCATTCCAAAACGATGACTACAGCCATTAAAATGGCAATAGATAGCACTTTGAAAATCGATGAAGTTCTTCGCCAGACATTTCTATTTTTCTCGCTATGTGGCTCCGACTCTCTCCCAGTTGAAGCAGCTGTTAACTTTGTCAAAGTTCGCACTTCGGGACAGACTGAAGAATTAATCAGGGCAAAGATCTTAAAATCCTCCTTGATTACGTGTTTTTATTATATGGCTTGTGTTTGTAGGCGATATAACGCGCGCTCTGATTGGTTAATTGTCACTGAATTGTAGGGCATTATTCTCCCGTAATGCCCACGAGCCGATTACGGATTATGCAAATTAGGAAGAGCCCGGCTCGGAAAATTCAAGCGGATTGAAACGATAAAAGCCGATTAAAAACAGTAAGAGAGGTAAAATTAATTCCGAGTAGCTAAAAGTTTAGGGATTTTTCCTTACTAAAATTTATATAGAAGTCGTTTTTGACTTACCGGTAACCTTGGCGAGCGCTAGTGAAAAGCAATCAAAGTTTGCCGAGTGTTGAGTAAAGCTAAAATCGCTAAGTGAAAAACACCATCGGCAAACGTGTCACGTATCCTGAGCAGAAAACCACGAAGAAACTTATAAGTTATCATCTTAGTCACAATAATTACCGAAATATTGAACTCCGTTTCAGTTCTCATCAAATAGATTCCCTCGCTTCAACACAAGAGAGTGAAAATCAGCTTCCAGGATCATCAGATGTAAACAATCGGGCGGTTTCTGTCGGTAGCAGTATTTCTGATACCTGCAGGAAGTTTTAGACGCTCACAAGGCTTGAAAAGTTCATTCATAAGTCCCAGAATGAAGAAGGCCAAGATATGTTGTCGAAAGCGAATGCGAAGATCGAGTTATTCTGAGCAGTGCATTCTGAAGCATTAGTATTTTCTTTCACCGAAAGACCGTTGGTTTGGACCATTTTGAAGCACTTTCTGTCTTTTCTATATGCGTTGACGTTTCGCCACAAAAGTTGGAAAAACTCCCTCATCAAGTTGTGGCTCCCCGATACTAAAATACCTTTTTGAGGGCTGTGACAATCATTTTTCCCGTAAAGAATTACAGTAGTGAAGTTCATTGACTGTGTAGTTTTGCCCTGGGTTTGAGACGATGAATGAATCGGTAAACGCGCGCATCGCCGGATGTAAATTGACGACTTCCGCTGGAATAATTTTTTTTTTCTTCAATTCGTGAGCCATATAATAAACAACTTAATAACCTCGACCGTTCGGTCGTTACGGGAAAATCTCAAACCTCGGCCTACCGTATTGACCTCGCTGTCGCTCGGTCAATACGGCAAGACCTCAGTTTGAGATTTTCCCGTAACGACCTCACTCTCGGTTATTAAGTAGTTAGTACAGTGAAGATGGAGCATCCGACTATGTAAGAATGCATAACGTTGTTTATGAAATTCTCTGGAAAATGTCAACGTTGGATTTTGAGATCACAGAAAGACTTGAGTGCATATCTGTAGCGATTCAGGTTTTTCACTCTCTTATTGAGTCGAAACATTATCGTTTGTACCAAAGTGGGCACGTTTACGTAATCTTACGTAGGATTACCACCCATTGCAAAGCGCTGCATAAAATTCTTACTGACAATTTTACTGCAAAAGATGTTTCGGAGTTAGCACCCTTTATCACTCCTGACAGGGTCATTTCGTGGCTTTGTTTAACTGCCTATGTATGTCTTGGCCTTAGCAATCCATCAAATGCAATTCTCTTTTCCACCTCAGCCTGCGACTTTGTTCAATATGCAAGTAACACAAGAGAGGGCGATTTAATGAAAGCAGATGTCTTTACTGCCCACGGGTCAACATTATCGATGATATGCCAGTATAAATCATCAATATCATACCATGAAGAGGCTAGCAAGGTTTATAAAGCAATTTACGGTGTACATCATTACAAAGTAGCACAAACTTATAACAACTTGGGAAGTGTTCATACAGACCTTGGACAGTACAATGAAGCAAAAGAATACTACGAGAAGGCACTGATCATAAGGAAAAAGATTGTCGGTGAGGAACATGCCGATGTAGCAGCCAGCTATAACAACTTGGGAAGTGTTTATAGACATCTTGGACAGTACAATGAAGCAAAACAATACATCGAGAAGGCACTAATCGTCAAGAAAAAGATTTTCGGCGAGGAACATGCCAACGTAGCAACCAGCTGTGACAACTTGGGAAGTGTTCATAGACATCTTGGACAGTACAATGTAGCAAAACAATACCACGGGAAGGCACTGATCATCAACAAAAAGATTTTCGGCGAGGAACATGCCAATGTAGCAGCCAGCTATAACAACTTGGAAAATGTTCATGCAGATCTTGGACAGTACCATGAAGCAAAACAATACCACGAGAAGGCACTGATCATCGGGAAAAAGATTTTCGGCGAGGAACATGCCAACGTAGCAACCAGCTATAACAACTTGGGACATGTTCATGCAGATCTTGGACAGTACCATGAAGCAAAACAATACCACGAGAAGGCACTGAGTATCAACAAAAAGATTTTCGGCGAGGAACATCCCCACGTAAAGGCAAGTTACCGCAACTTGAGAAAGGTCCACAATTCTCTCAGACAGCGTAACCAAACAAGGAGAAAGAATTGTATTTTATTGTAACAGTTTTGAAATGTGGAGCTTAAGTAAGCGGAAATTAGTTTACTAAGGTAATGGCGTGTGAGCGGAAATGTGCAGGAATTGGGCAGCTACGCTTATCACCTTTAAGCAATTTACTTTGGTCTCGAGCCAAGAGAAGATCAAGCAAAGAGTTAATACCACATACAGGCCTTATATCCAAGGTAATCCTTCTTACGTAGTCTGCGATTAGGCGTTGTTTATTTGTTTTTCTCTTCCCCCGAAAAAAAACGCTTCATCGCAGGTTACATTTTACTATGGTACCCAGTTCTTCTGCGGATGTTGATTGCGCGATGCGTCTTCAGCCCAAGCACTTTCCACGCAAAGATTTATTCTTGTTAGTTTTGTTTACAAAACGAAGGGAAACCTCCAAGACTGTGCGGATGTCTCCTATATTTAAACAAAGGAGCTTCAGCAACGCTACGTTTAGAAACTCTCTTTGATTTGGCCTTTGAAACTTTAGGCAATACGGATATTTTCATTTTTAAGACGCACGATCCGCCATTTTTGGGTGCAATTGCATCCATCACGTGTCCTTCACGTAAAAATCCACACTACGCGCGAGTAACATTCTTGAAAGAAGTGGGTACCCTGTCCTACCTCGGGTACCCTGGGTATAAGTCCAATATGGGGGATTAACTCTCTTACCTTGATCTTCTCTTTTGTCTCTTGACCTCCCAAAAAAGTCAAAAACCACAATTGTAATATTAGGTGAGAGAGAGAAACTTATAACGGACCTTATCAATCAAGGTTTAACCTCTCTAACTTGATGTAAAAGATGAACGCGTTACAAACAAATTATATAGCCGTTACAGAATATAAGCGTGCAAATAAGAAGACTGTTTGGCAATAAAGTAGATTAAAACTAATTCAAGTTTCTGTTATTTTTAAGGCGAGGGTCTACCTGAATTTAAGTGAAATTTTAGGAAGTTTAAAGAGGTATTAAAAGGAAAAAAAAGCTTCTGGAACACCACCAGACAGTTGAACGCCTCCGAGGGGCACCCCAGGTTGGTGGACAACTGTCTGGTGTGCGTCTACCAATTTTTAACTTCAAATGATTCTAATTTTAAAACAACACCAAATCTCCAAAATTTCCTATTTCCATAAATTTTACTAATCTTTTGAGAAAAACTAGTTATCTCCAAATACATCCAAAAGTCACCAAAATTTTACAAAACAGCCCAAAATATAGATATGTGGGATGAGCAAAGAGATTCTTGACTGCTTGAAACGTGAACGAGATATTTGCATTAAAACCACAATACCCAGTCAAAATACGGCCTTCATGTAGACCCTCGCGTTAAACCATCTCTATAGAGAGTTTAAGAGATGCAACTTCTGGGAGGAAAGAATCATGAGATCTCGGTTAGTCGCTATTTTTGACTCGGGCGAGATAGAGGCTCGTCAGGGACTAAGCCGAGCAAGAAATGGGGAGAGGTAGGAAAAATCTACCCTATTCCCTCGCGGCTCCAGTATGTTTTTCACTCGCCGCAGAGGCCTGGGCTACTCTAGTGAATATGGCAATGGTATAAAATGATCGACGTAGAATGAAAATCACTGATACCTCTTAAGTTTCGAAAGTGATGGACATCTTATTTCTAGTTAACCCTTGTTCACCTGGCGGGAGGGCATACCGTTCAAACTGTGTGACTTTTCGTAAAGTATGTTGGATGATTTTTGTGCGTTAATTGTTTGGCCATGTGGCCTAATGTTTCTATAGAACCAGGTATTTAAAGTGTGTTTTATCTCAATTTGGATTTTAAGTTTCATATTATGTTTTACTGAGATTTTCGTTTTTATATAGATTTTAATACTGAAATCTTTTAAGTTGTTTGTATCCATATAAGAATATAACATAAACAGCGATGATAAATATTGTATTCCAACGCATTTTAATACAGAGCTTGACGATTCGTTTGCTAGTCAACATAAAATGTCAAAATGATCCCATTTTGTGTTGTGATCAGTGGCTTTCACATGATCAGCAATGGCTGACGAATGGTCTTTTTTCGCGAAGTTCTTGAAATGTTCTTCGTTTTGTTTAGCCCACGCAAAATTCAACACAATCCCAGCAACCAGCTTTATAGATGACTTTGGACCTCTGAGAGCCGTTTAAGCGATCTTCGTATGGAAAGTAAGATTTGATTGGAACATGATCTTGAGGTTGACGAAAGAGTAGCATGTTGACTAGCATACCATCAACGTCAAGATCTGTAATAAAATGTGTTGGAATATAATGTTTATCATTGCTGCTTGTGTTACTACAATGGCCAAAGAACAATTAAGAGTTTCTATCCATATATTCTTCGCTTTTTTGAAGCAATTTTGGAGCGGTTCTGACCTTTTTTCCTTTTTTTAATGTGGCTAAATGTAATTTAGGCAAAGTTAAACGTGAAACAAGATTGTTGGTCAGCGATCTCCCTCAAAGTGAGTGGTCCAGGGAAAATGGTTCTCGGATGAATGACTGGATACGGAATCGTATAATCTTTATATTGTTTTATTCGATCTATAAGGAAGATACATAATTCTCAAAATTCAACCGGTTACAAAAACAAATCACTTACTTTTGTGGCGATATCCAGTGACCCTTATTTCAGTAACAGGACAGCGAAACGGGTCAGCAGATCGACCAGTAAAACACTACAGGTTAGCGATGTTCAACGTGAGGTACAAAACGCGTTTGACCTTTGTCTCTGATTTCGCGATTCTGAAAACGTGTCTTTCTAACTCAAAGATCAACTTACTTAGCTATTACGCCATCGACTGTCAATCATGCGGCTAATAATCAAATGTCAAATGTCAATAAACGAATTTTAAAAATGTTAATCAATGAAACAGTGAGTACGGGATGGCCGGGGGATTTGTGCAAGGGCGCCTTCATTTTACAGCTCGGCTTCGGATGTGAAATCATTCCGCGTGTTTTTCGCTGCTGCACAGTTCTCGTTAAGCTTTCTCCCAGCCCACCCACCCCTCTTTGGCTTGAGGATAAAAATGTGATAAGTATCCTGTGTTTCCACTGTCTTTGCATTGTGACGGTGCCTGGTGGTTGCCGCTCACAGGGTTGTCATGGATACCCTACGCGCTCGGTTTAGTTTGCTCCGCTCCACCATCCTTTCTGGTATCATTCCCCAAGCTCATCGATTGTTGATGAGTTTAATCGAAGAGGGTGGATCCTGGGATCCACGATTTCGGAGATATTTTAAAAAATATGACGATAACGCCGTGATCTACTCGTTATTGTGTCTAAAGTAAATACGTTTGGATGTTTTACATGAATGTTTGGATGTTTTATATGTTTTATATGACGTGTTAAAACACGCCATATAAATTTGATAACTATTCAAAAGTAATTATACTCTGATCACCCTGAAACGATTATAAAATATTTTGTAACTAATCTTAATAAACGCAAACACAGCATCGGGAGCGGGCACCTCGTTTATTGAGGCCCGCTTTCGAAAATAAAGAAAGAGAACAAAGAAAACTAAGTATGCAAACTTTTCGACACTGAGAGTAAAGATTCTAAATTGTCCTTAATATAGCCGTCCTTGGCTCGATCAGTCTTCCATCTGCCGTGACGTTTAAACAGTCCATTACTGACGCCTGCGTTAGCGGCTGCAGAAGCACCTCTGCTCTCGGCCGTCGATAAAACCGGAACATGGAACATTCCGGAACATCCCGGAACATCCCGGAACATCGAATAATTATCATAATTATGCGAAAAATATGTAAAATTAAATTTTAAAACTAACATAAACAAAAATAAACTGGTATCAGCTTGAAATATGAAAAGATATTATTGGGGATAGGGGAGTCGGTAGCAGAGGGGTAGGGAGCGTTGGGTATTCATTCAACTGACCACAATGAGTGCAGGCTCCTCTCCTCTTTCCCGCCAATTGCGTCATGTCGCTTTTCAGCACTCTGTTTTTCAACACAAACATGGACGATCCGACGACGAATGCCAGGTAATTCATTGCGTCTCCTTTTTTGATCCCTGATTTCTTCAACATCTGAGGTGTTTGTCTAAGCATCATACAGTTGCTTGTTAAGTCAGTATTCATAGTTTTGTCCCTATTCCATCTCCATGTTGCTATTTATCATCCCCAGCTTTCGCGCCGCTCCACTAGGAACGTCTGGCACTATGACCCACTAAGAGCAGACTCGGCCTTTCCGGAAGCCCGAATAACAAGCAAGTTATTATTAATAAACTAGTGGTAATCAAAGATTTATAGAGCAGCGCGTTCACGCGCGTTTTTCGCATGTCTAGTTTACTTTGGTGGTGTTCGAATGGCTCGATAGAAAACTAAGTTTGATCGAATGTCAGATAACGATCTGCACGTGAAGTTGAACTAGCGATGAATAAATTATAGCCTGCGGTAAAAGTATTTTTAATTAATTAAGTATTAACTTGTACTGGACAAATATTTTCCAGGAGATGCATCTGAACTGTTGGCGACACTAAGAATTCAATTTCAGATCGCCAACACTTGTAACAAATATTTCTAGAGACACTAAAGTTTTGACCAGCGACCCCGCAAGACAGCGGGCGCGTCGCCAAACGTTTTCAAATTTTGTGTTTGTATTTGTTTACACTGTCATCAGAGGTCGAGCAGTCCGAACGAGTTTAGACACTCGATGCCGAAGAGTTTCTATTTCTACTTCATGGAGAAACTATTTCTTCATAAGGAATCGTGTACATATACGCATATCTTTTTATTGACGTAATGAATTGAATAAAGGAATCACACTCGTGTACCCATACTTTTAGGTCTGATTGAGGAGTTCGAACGCCACCACCTTAGTTTTCTGTGAAGAACGAAATCTGGAAATAAAGGACAGTCACGTGATTAAACTGACGGTGAACGGCTGGAAGGAATGGATTAGTCTTCTCAGTTGCTAGCCTTCACTCATTGCAGTCACTTTCATTTTTCTTTCTTTTTTCCTTTTTTTTATGTTTTTGTTTTGTTTCTATTTTCCGAGCCGATACCGGTTTATTTTTGTTTGATTTAATTTTTTAAATTTTATTTTACATAGTTTTCGCGTAATTATGATAATTATTCGATGTTCCGGGATCTTCCGGAATGTTCCATGTTCCTGGTTTTATCGACGGCCGTCTGAGAGCAGAGGCCGTCGATAAAACCAGGGACATGGAACATTCCGGAACATCCCGGAACATCCCGGAACATCGGGACTGTCCTTTATTCCCAGATTTCGTTCTTCACAGAAAACTAAGGTGGTGGCGTTCGAACTCCTCAATCAGACCTAAAAGTATGGGTGCACGAGTGTGATTTCTTTATTCAATTCATTACGTCAATACAAAGATATGCGTATACACGATTTCTCACGAAGAAATAGTTTCTCCATGAGATAGAAATAGAAACTCTTCGGCATCGAGTTTCTTGTCTAAACCAGTTCGGACTGCTCGACCTCTGATGACAGTGTAAACAAATACAAACACAAAATTTAAAAACATTTGGCGATGCGCGCGCTGTCTTGCGGGGTCGCTGGTCAAAATTGTATTGTCTCTAGAAATATTTGTTACAAGTGTTGGCGTTCTGAAATTGAATTCTAAGTGTCGCCAACAGTTCAAATGCATCTCCTGGAAAATGTTTGTCCAGTACAAGTTAATACTTAATTAATTAAAAATACTTTTACCGCAGGCTATAATTTATTCATCGCTAGTTCAACTTCACGTGCAGATCGTTATCTGACATTCGATCAAACTTAGTTTTCTATCGGGCCATTCGGACACCACCAAAGTAAACCAGACATGCGAAAACCACGCGTGAACGCGCTGCTCTATAAATCTTTGATTACCACTAGTTTATTAATAATAACTTGCTTGTTATTCGGGCTTCCGGAAAGGCCGAGTCTGCATTTAGTGGGTCATAGTGCCAGGCGTTCCTAGCGAAGCGGCGCGAAAACTGGGGATGATAAATAGCAACATGAAGATGGAATAGGGACAAAACTATGAATCGTAGTAAATGGTTTGAGCCCAGGAGTATCAGTAGTTCGTATAGTGTGATCGTCCGGGTGAGTGTAGTTCTAAAAAGAACTGTTGTTGGTGACTGACGTTTCGACAACCTGAGCTGAAGTCATCTTCAGAGTCAAGTGAATAGTGTTTGTCAGTCGATGATGTTGTAAGTCTGGTAGTGTTGAGGCGGTTCTGTCTTGTCAGCGAGACTTATCAGAATCTGCCAAGGATAACATCAGAAGCAGAATTGCTTCCACGGTACAATCAGCCTCTATACCTGACAAGAACTTGACAAAAGACGAACAATAAGCATTAAAACGACTGATAAACGACAACAACATTGTTATACTACCAGCCGACAAAGGACGTGTCACTGTTGTTATGGACAAGACTGACTACTTTGACAAAATGGACGCACTTGTTAACGACAAACAAACCTACGAAGAACTTAAACGCGACCCGACGCCAGCACTTCAACGTAAACTTAACAGCAAAATACTCACGCTTAAAAAGACTGACGCTATTGACGCTCAACGCTACTATCGACTGAGGTGCTCAGTACCTCAACCACCGAAACTTTACGGACTACCGAAACTGCACAAACCTGGTATGCCGATGCGACCTATAGTGTCATTCTGTGGGTCCCCTACGTATCAACTGTCTAAGTACTTGACGACCATACTGCAACCCTTTACTGACAAATCAAGACGTAAACTACAATCTACGGAGAACTTTATTGACGCTATTAAGACAGTACAGATACCTGACGACTACAAACTTGTGTCTTTTGATGTGAAATCACTGTTCACCAGTATTCCACTTCAATTGGCATTACAGTGTACCGATACCGCTATACAGCAATCTACTGTTAAACTACCGTTATCGACAGAAGACATCATGGATGCCTTACATCGACCTACTTTCCGTACAACGGTAAACACTGCAAACAGTTGCATGGAACAGCCATGGGGTCGCCTGTTTCTGTTGTTGTCGCAGAAATTGTGATTCAGCTCGTGGAGGGACGCGCCCTTGCAACTTGCCGACAAACGATACCGCTTTGGTTACGCTACGTTGACGACACCTTTACCGCCGTTCACAAAGACGAAATTGACGATTTTCACGACCACCTAAACGAACAGAACGCCGACATCCAGTTTACTAAAGAGATCGATGAAAATGGAAAACTTCCTTTTCTACACTGTTTGGTAAGCCGCGACAACAACGAACTACGAACGACAGTGTACAGAAAACCGACGCATACCGACAGATTACTTGACGAATCATCCTACGACCTGACTTCACACAAAGCCACGACTATAAAGACTGACGAGACGAGCGCAACTAGTTTGTGACACGCCGGACAGCTTACGTGACGAAAACAGATACCTTAAACGTGTTTTTTACAAAATCAACTACAACGCTGACTTTATTAGACGAAACATTTACCGACCTACTGAAGCTGACGCTACGAACAGGAACCCTACACCTGTTACTACAGTGACTATACCTTACATTAAGAGCAATTCTGAGACCATCTCACGGATCCTACAGCCCTACAACATTCGTGTAGCCCACAAACCTACAACTACGTTACGACACTTACTGACCGACGTGAAAGACAGAGACGAACCTAACAACAGACAGGGAGCAGTTTACAAGATCAAATGCTCCGACTGCCAGGCTTCCTACATTGATGAGACTGGCAGAAACTTAGTTAACACGAGACTGACTGAACACAAACGAGCCACGAGAAATGGTGATGCCAACAATCACATTGCTGTAAATCATCAACTGACAAACCACAACATTGACTGGGACTCTGCTCAGTGCTTAACCTACAGTACAAACTAGTTTCAACGACTGACTCTGGAAAGCTGGTACACTAACCTAGAACAAACGCCTCTTGACAGATGTCAACAACTACCGGCGCCTTACAAACGACTTATCCATGACGGAAACGAAACCGACAAACGGACTTCCAACAGACCGACTTAATTTGACTAACAATAGACGGACCAAAAAACTGACCAATTTGACTAACAATAGAATCAAAACCGACCAATGACTGATGACAAACTTTACACGAGTCTTTCAGCCAATACCATCATGGCTAAACTGACCAATCACGTTTAACGGACCAGACTTATAACATCATCGACCGACAAACACTATTCCCTTGACTCTGAAGATGACTTCCGCTCAGGTTGTCGAAACGTCAGTCACCAACAACAGTTCTTTTCAGAACTACCCTTCACCCGGACGATCACACTATACGAACTATTGTTGATTCTATTATTTAGCGCGCGCTCTCATGCATGACGTGGCTTGTGAATTTGCGTGCGCAGTTGTGCGCAGTAAGGATGCGCAGAAACAATTAGCGCGAACGTCCTTAACGGAGAAGGCCACTCCAAAAAACGTATATTTTTTCTCAACGCTAATAAAAGCCTTGCACTAAGTTTAGCCACTCACCGAAGTTTCAGCCTCTAAAGTGTAGGTTTTCCTTACGAAATTCGTCTCCAAAGAAAGCCAAAATTCGAGCATCGTTGCCGCCATTTTGAAGACTACTCAGCAGCTAGGCCGCGATTTCCTGACGTCATTCCGTCCGAGAGTGGCTTCCGACAAGCCTTTTCAACTACCACTCTGGGTTATGGCTGCTCTTAAGTCATATTATTTTGAGCCAAACATGCTCCAAACTTCGAAGTGATAGCATTGAAAATAGTGAAGTGGATAATCGCTTGGAAAAAATAGATTTTGTTGACGTTGTGAAGGATACCAAGTCAGCTGCAGGTTTTTTCTCCTCGAGTCCGACGGAATGACGTCACATTAACAAGGCCTAGCTGCCAAGACAGTTTCAAAATGGCGGCCTCCGAAGTCGTTTCTTTCGAGACGAATTTCTTCAGGATAACGGTGCACTTCAGAGGTGAAACTTCGTTGAGTGGAAAAGCTGAATGTTTACTTGCTATAGGCGAAGAAACAATAAGTAAGCTTTTAGGAGTGACCTTCTCCTTTAATTTTTCCAAATCTTAAAAAGGTTCTGAACCCTATCCCACGATTTTGTTCTAAACTTGATAAACATGTTAGATATAAGTCAATAACAAAAAATTTGGGTCGTCTTCCTTGTTTCTGAGTTAAAAACAATGAACGGCAAATTTAAGGGTTTTTGTAAATGGTTATACTATTGCTATGGTACTATGGTAACCCGAAACTGACCCTATTTTGTTTACTAAAGACTGGGCATTTGTTTCATAACAAACAAGAAAGCAGCACGTTTAATCATTTAACATAATGTCATTTGAGAGAGAGACGGGTCTCTTCCGGGAGGGGGCGGGAAGAAGAGAGACACTGGCAGCGAGTGTATTTAATCTAGGTTCTTTCTTTCCGCCCTATATAGTGGCTGAACCCGGGCGGGCGAAAAGAAAGACTCTTTTTTCGCCCGCTCGGGTTCAACCCTCATATATGGCGGGAGGAAAGAAGAGTTCGGGGACTGAGCTATAAATTTAGGTGTACATGTACCAGCTTTCCCTTCAGTGCCATATTAAGGGTACTCTCGTGTAGTCCTTTCAGAAGCAATCATTGTTTGTTGTCAAAAAAATATATATTCCAAAGCATTTTTGCACTCGGAACGTTTATTTTCATGATAAACAGTTGCTAGGCATCTGGTCAGAAAGTTTCAACCTTCTGCACAGAACTGAAGTGTCCAGTCCTCTGCGGCTTGCCAGCAGCTCTTGAACTCGTCGCGTCGCACTTTATTCCTTTTTTGACATTCAACCTGGCGGTGTTGGCGGGAAGACTGGCTACAGTCGTCTCACCAATCACGGGCCCTGTGTTAGAGGCAGTCTTGTTTTGGTCGCAGCAGGTGCTTGTATGATTGTATCATGTAAACAGTCTTCGGAGTTAGAGGAGTGAGAGAAGAATAAACCAGCAAAACCAATCAACCAAAGTGTCTGTTCAATTGAATGGCACCTACATATATTTACTCTTTCATTCACGAGGGCCGGTCAGGTCCCTTAAAAATTTCACATTTTTCGGTCCTTGTTCGCCATAAATTCAATTGTTGCTTACAGTGTTTTGCCAGAAGATCCCGTTAATAGCACAGATAGTTTTCGTTATTTAATATGAAGCCAATAAAAATATTCCTTACTCCCTCGTCTTAAATGATCAGCAGTGTTCCCAAACCCAAGATAAATAATAAAACTCTCCTTGTGTAGAGCGTACAAATTTCGAGGAAAAATCTTCAGCTAAATGGCATTGTGTTGATTTAACACAGGATGCACAAAACTGACTTTGAAATGACTGTTTAATATCCCGTTT
Organism: Orbicella faveolata; assembly: GCF_042242905.1. Classification (NCBI taxonomy): domain Eukaryota; kingdom Metazoa; phylum Cnidaria; class Anthozoa; order Scleractinia; family Merulinidae; genus Orbicella; species Orbicella faveolata. Next base: position 12,690,387 of record NW_028301577.1, on the reverse strand, counting down.
TAAACCTGAGAGTGAACGTGTTTCGTAACATGAGTACAATCGGAATTCACTCGCTCATATGAGAACCGGAAAAGGTTCTAACATTTTTATGAGTAATTTACGCAACATTATAAAATATATTAAGACCACAATGACTAGGGAACAACATAAGAAGGTTAGTAAGTGTTATTTTACTACCATAATAAGTTTGCAAAACCGGAGTAGTGCAGAGTCTCATCAAAGTTTTCTGAATCGAATCTTCGCTGAAAAGGTTTTAAGCAATGGGAAGTTGATCAGGGATAACTTTCAGATGGCTGAACCCAAACAATAACAAAAGCCTAAACTTTTACTTTTTGATTGGCTGACTTTCCAGTTTCTGTTATCTGGATATGAAATATGTGTAATCAAGCTCACCAAGAAGATGATAGGAAACTTCTGCCTTTACTTCGGACTTTTTACCATACAACGAAGACCATTTCCTGGTTTACGTCACGAAAGCAAAGCAATGCATATATCTCTCCCTTTTTATTTCTCTTTCTTGGTATATATTTTGATGTTTGTACCTCTTTTTTTCCTTTTCAGTTTTCTTTGTATTATTAGTACATATAACCTGCTGCATTGCTGGTGTGTGTTGTACGTTGTACAAATAAAAAAGTAAATAAATTTAAAACCAAGTTTATTGTAAGTAATGTCAGTATAAATAAAAGTAGCCTGGTGTAAATCAGCGCGAGGTACGTAAGTAGCGCAAGAAACCAGTACTGTATTGTGACTATTGTGGCAATAGCAGACTCATAGAAATCGTGTTTTAACACAGGCGGTCTAAGCGCGAGATGAGAGGAAATAATTGATTGCGTTCGACGAAGTGGAACGCAAACCTAATTTTGACCTGTGGCTTTTCAGAGTTGGTCTGCCTGTGCACGGTTCTAGGCCGAAAAAAACCACATTCCTGTAAGGACACCAAAATGGCCACCCCGCTTGATTTTTGCAGGGGCATGTCACGGCCAGTAAACTGGTACCGTTTAATGCTAACACATGTGATTAGACATGTGGCGAACATGTGAGTATGTGAGCAGGCCATGTGAGCTCGTCTTTTCGATGGATCTTTTTTTTGACTTCTTTCCATTCAGTCGCCGTACGCCTCGCTATTATGTGCTCTCTGCGTTAGATTTTGGCGAATTTAAACGCTTCTACAGCAGCATCTACCGCAATCTGAGAGAATTGTCCTTGTTTATTAACACGACTTGGCTCTGGGATGATAACCGTGGGAACAGCTACATTGTGATTGCATTTGTTGTTTAGTTCCAGTCACGACAGATAGCTCAGTCTTTATCCGGTCGAAATTTTATAGTTTGGAAACGGTAGAAAAGTACTCTGAAGGCAGGATCCATAAGACTACTTTATTCATCAGGGGAAATACTCGAATTAGTCGCGAAACGAGCACGCGACTGCAAATGCTAGCTTAGAATAATGTACGTAATTTAAATATTCTATGAAACTTGAGAGACCGTGACAGAAATGGCAGCGTCACGCAACGTATCAACAAATCGTGACCTCTTCACTAGCATGGACTTTGACACTATGCATATCTGACTGTAAAACCTCGGTTGCTGCTGAAAAATGTTGATTTTAGCAATAGACAAAGGTTGAAAGTCAGCTAGTGAAATCATTTATTTACGATATATAATTATATATTGAGGTGAGAGCATCGAACGCACTCTCATAATCTCTGATTACTACTAGTTAATGTAAATAAAACGTAGGCGAACGTGAGTGAGTTAGCACTAGTGCTGGTGGTGGTGGGTGGTGTCCCACTAGAAAAAAACAGCGCTAACTCGCTGAAAACGCTTCAAAACGGCCTCAAATACCGTGAAACAACAAAGAATACGACAGGAAAGCAAGGTAAATCAATTTTATTCACAGAACATTAAATTTTAGGTATTTAAAGCAAACCCGTAAAGTTCCCATACAAGCCCTTGTAAATCGCATCTTTGAAACACAACACCGCTCGTAGGCAAGAGTCACGTTCGCGTACGTTTTATTTACATTAATTATTTCCTCTCATCTCACGCTTGGGCCGCCTGTGGTTTTAAGTAGACTTTTTTCTGTGTTGCAATAATAACTACTTATTAACCGAGAAGGAGGTCTTTACGGGAAAATTGCATGCTGAGACCTTGCAATACGGCAAGGCCAAGGTTTGAGATTTTCCCATAAAGACCGAACGTTGGAGGTTAACAAGTTGTTTATTATATGGCTTTTTGCTTTGGTTTTGCGGGCCCCTAATCGGCCCGTGGGCTTTACGGGAGAATAATTCCCTAGAATTAGCCACTCAGAGCGCGCGTTATAGAGAGTATAAACTCAAGCCATGTAATAAATGAATTTAATAAAGGTTTGCGCAGCCATATTGCAAACACAGCTGGGTACTAAGGTAAAAGCCCTTAATTTTGTGCTTGCTCGCCAACATTGTTTAACTTCAGCGGCATTTTGTTTCTCAGCACTTCTTTGCTCTTACTTTATTAAGTCTCATTGGCTTTCCTAAGATATTTATTTCTTCTTAATCCGGCCCACACCACGAAAATAATCAATCCATCATCTCAGGAGAGATTGCATATCTTTTAGCCTATGTGTTTCAAGAATAAACTTTCTCTATTTTGCAGTTTGTACTAGTAATAAACTCAGTTTAACATAGTGATCTTTTGTTGTCAGCTTGAATGTTTTGTGATCAAGCTCTCGCCGTTTTTTCGTAGCTTTGACAGGCCATCAGTCAAGAGCCTCTAACCTCCAAGCTCTATGTTCACTGACATTTTTAGTACAACCAGTGGAGTCACGTGCGTACATTGGAAATAACTGTTGAAAGTGCACTGAGGTATGAAATGTGAGTCAGTACGTGTCTGAATTTCACGTTCAGCTT